>NC_084621.1:63491841-63606841 GCF_033978795.1 Nerophis ophidion
ATGAGCCTTTTGTCTGCTTTTGTGAATTGCTGCACCGTGTTGGGGACATTCAAGAGTGCAGTTCTCTGTGGCTTTTTCATCCATATTTGCCTGTATTTAGTTGATTGATGCATGTTTTTATTTGTATTTACTTAAAAAAAATTTGTGTTCATTATTTTTATTTTGTAGACAATTTTTGTGGGTTACTTGTTTGCGGCGTGGAGCAGTGGGAGAGAGGCCATGCGCAACCCGAGGGTCCCTGTTTCAATCCCCACCTAGTACCAACCTCCTCACGTCCGTTGTGTCCTGAGCAAGACACTTCACCCTTGCTCCTGATGGGTGCTGGTTAGCGCCTTGCATGGCAGCTCCCTCCATCGGTGTGTGAAATGTGGAAGTAATGTCAAAGCGCTTTGAGTACCTTGAAGGTAGAAAAGCGCTATACAAGTACAACCTATTTATTTGGGGGAGGAAAAAAATAACATTAACCTGTGTTTATCGTATTTCTGGACTGTATGTTTAAAAATCCGATAAAAAAAGTTTTTAAAAAGTCCCAACATTTTGATGATTATGTCCTCATGCGTCTCTGATGTGTTTTCTTCAGTTTATTTCGCTCTGACATGGAAACACTTTTTTCAACGCTGTAACAGAAGATACACATTCATTTTTTTCGATTCTCCCTTGCCTCATCCTTGTTTCGTCTTGTCTCCATTTCAACTGGGTATATTTGAGTAGTTCATCTCTTCACTCGTCACCTAACCAGCTTTTAAATAAATGATAAATGGGTTGTACTTGTATAGCGCTTTTCTACCTTCAAGGTACTCAAAGCGCGTTGACACTACTTCCACATTTACCCATTCACACACACATTCACACACTGATGGAGGGAGCTGCCATGCAAGGCGCCAACCAGCACCCATCAGGAGCAAGGTTGAAGTGTCTTGCTCAGGACACAACGGACGTGACGAGGTTGGTTCTAGGTGGGATTTGAACCAGTGACCCTCGGGTTGCGCACGGCCACTCTGCCACTGCGCCACGCCGTCCTTTTCTCACACATATCGCAAATTGCACTTTTATATTCCGACGAAGAAATGGTAAATGGTTGTACTTGTACAGCGCTTTTCTACCGCTTTTTAAAAAGGAGCCCAAAGCGCTTTGACAGTATTTCCACATTCACACACACATTCACACACTGATGGCGGGAGCTGCCATGCAAGACGCTAACCAGGAGCTATCAGGTGTGAGGGTGAAGTGTCTTGCTCAAGGACACAACAGACGTTACTTTTTTGATTGATTTGATTGATACTTGTATTAGTAGATTGCACAGTTCAGTACATATTCCGTACAATTGACCACTAAATGGTAACACCCCAATAAGTTTTTCAACTTGTTTAAGTCGGGGTCCATGTTAATAAATTCATGGTAAAAGGATGGTAGAAGATGGGGATTGAACCAGTAACCCTCAGATTGCTGGCACGGCCACTCTCCCAACTTCGCCACACCGACCCAAAGAAACTTGGAAATAATTTTACAGCACAGACATACTAGCAGCAAGCTTGATGCTCTGTGAAAAACAACCCAGTTCGATATGCGTGCTGATATAATTATCTGCAGAAAAAACGATAACGAAGTGATCTAATATCACATTTTTAAGCCAATCTCGATAATAAAGGCTGACCGGTATTATCGGTATTAGACTATATTGACCTAAAAATCCCAATGGTGATGGATATTGTTTAGATTTTTACTGATACGTATCAAATTGGTACTTCTGAAATGCTGCCAAAGCTTAAACAGTGCCAGAATCAATACTAAAACATTTAAAACATACACACTGGGTTTTGAAAACATTCAATTTCATTTGAAGGATTTTATGACATGCTAAATTGAACCGAATTGTGAAAAAAAAAAAGCTATTTTAATGAAAACCTTATTTTCTCAAATAGGATTTGACGTGCAGTGCTTTTATTATGAAGGCCAAAGATACGCCGTTGATCTTTGGGGCTCTTTTTGGCTACTGTGTTTTAAAGAATGACAAGGCTGTGTTCAGATAAAAAGTACCTGTGGTGTTCCTGCCTGCTACTTTTTTTTTTCTCCTCCAATCGAGTCTTCACAACCTTAGCGGCTTCTTACAAGAGCCTCAGTCACACTTGTGTTGTTGCAGTTAATTTTTTGGTGAAGCTTGTGAATCAACTCCCTCGCCGCCCATAACCATGCGTGATTGGTGCACAATGAGGAAGTTTTGTTGTGACAAGCGTTGGCAAAATGTGTGCGTAGCGATCTGATGAATGCCGTTGGAGTGTTAGGAACGGCAGTACAATTTGAGAAGAGCAACAAACTCTTTATGTCTCTGCCTGCAGTAATGTGCTCAGTTAGCACCGAAATGGGGCAGTGATAGCTATTTTGGTCTGGTTACTACCGTACATGTTGGCTCCAATTCCATTAAGGAACCAAGTTTCAGTACCCATCCCTAAACCCTACATCATGAGCCATATAATGTTTTTTTAACACTGAACACAACTAAACAAGTGCATTTTTAAGTAAGAGCAATATTTCTAGACTATAACAAGTCTCTTATTCTTTGTAATAACATTGTTATACTGAAGCTAACTGTGGATGGGGGCGTGGCCTGCAGGCCTGCAGCGAAGCAGGGTGTTGCCAGGATCAGCCTTGAAATCAGCGACAGGTGCGTAGAAGGCCCATCTGGGCCTTGTTGTCTAATCACCTGTCGCTCTGTTATAAGCAGCAGCCAGGAGGAGAGACGGGGTTGGAGCTGGAGCCAAAGCACGAGCGAGGACGAAAGACAAAAAGACAATCGCTGGAAAGCAACTGAGAGACTTATTGAAAAATAACCCTGAAACAGGCTCTCATGTGGGTGCTTGGTGGTCTGAAGAACCCCCAGGAGGGCAAGCCCCACACTAACCAATAATGAATAAAATAACTTCCTACCATTAACGCAACTTCTTAAACCGGTGCGGTAGAAAACGGATGGATGGGTTAAAAATGCATGAGAATGTTTTATATTTTGAACATTATTTTTAACATTGTGGTTACAAGTGGAATTATTCATTACTTATCGTGTTAAGCAATGTCAGCTCAGATTTATCTGAGAGCCAGATGCAGTCATCAAAAGAGCCACATCTGGCTCTAGAACCATAGGTTCCCTACCCCTGCCCTACATTATAGGCTAATCTACTCAAGTGTGCGTAAATGAGCAAATTATCGAGCACAACCCATTTACCGCATTTGTCTTCATGTACAATATATGCAGAATGACGGAATGCCTACTGGGTGGAGACTTAAATATCAACCAAGTATTAGTGATATTGTAATTATAAGCGCTAACGCAGACAAACTGTAAAAAGCTGCAACGTAATCACCTCCGCGTCTACCGATGTTTACATCATGGAGTGGTCTGCTGTTTCCTTGCTTCCTGTAAGCGTATTCCAGATCATAAATAATACAAACCCCGTTTCCATATGAGTTGGGAAATTGTGTCAGATGTAAATATAAACAGAATACAATGATTTGCAAATCATTTTCAACCCATATTCAGTTGAATATGCTACAAAGACAACATATTTGATGTTCAAACTGCTAAAAAAAAATTTGGGGGGGAAATAATCATTAAGTTTGGAATTTGATGCCAGCAACACGTGACAAAGAAGTTGGGAAAGGCGGCAATAAATACTGATAAAGTTGAGGAATGCTCATCAAACACTTATTTGGAACATCCCACAGGTGTGCAGGCTAATTGGGAACAGGTGGGTGCCATGATTGGGTATAAAAACAGCTTCCATGAAATGCTAAGTCTTCACAAACAAGGATGGGGTGAGGGTCACCAATTTGTAAGCAAATTGTCGAACAGTTTTAGAACAACATTTCTCAACGAGCTATTGCAAGGAATTTGGGGATTTTACCATCTACGGTCCGTAAAATCATCAAAAGGTTCAGAGAATCTGTAGAAAGCACGTAAGAGATATTACGGACCTTTGATCCCTCAGGCGGTACTGCATCAAAAACCGACATCAGTGTGTAAAGGATATCACCACATGGGCTCAGGAACACTCCCTAAAACCACTGTCAGTAACTACAGTTGGTCGATACATCTGTAAATGCAGGTTAAAACTCTACTATGCAAAGCAAAAGCCATTTATCAACAACAAAAAGGAACGCTGCCGGCTTTACTGAGCCCGAGCTCATCTAAAGATGGACTGATACAAAGTGGAAAAGTGTTCTGTGGGCTCACGAGTCCACATTTCCAATTATATTTGGAAACTGTGGACGTGGTGTCCTCCGGAACAAAGAGGAAAATAACCATCTGGATTATTATAGGCGCAAAGATGAAAAGCCAGCATGTGTGATGGTATGGGGGTGTATTAGTGCCCAAGGCAAAGGGTAACTTACACATCTGTGAAGGCACCATTAATGCTGAATGGTCCATACAGGTTTTGGAGCAACATATGTTGTCATCCAAGCAACGTTATCATGGACGCCCCTGCTTATTTCAGCAAAACAATGCCAAGCCAAGTGTTACAACAGCGTGGCTTCGTGGTAAAAGAGTGCGGGTACTTTCCTTGCCCGCCTGCAGTCCAGACATGTCTCCCATCGAAAATGTGTGGCGCATTACGAAGCTTAAAATACAACAAGACCTCGGACTGTTTAACAACTTAAGCTGTAAATCAAGCAAAAATGGGAAAGAATTCCACTTTCAAAGCTTCAACAATTAGTTTCCTCAGTTCCCATACGTTTATTGAGTGTTGTTAAAAGAAAAGGTGCTGTAAGACAGTGGTGAACATGCCCTTTCCCAACTACTTTGGCACGTTTTGCAGCAATGAAATTCTAAGTTAATTATTATTTGCAAAAAAACAAAGTTTATGAGTTTGAACATCAAATATCTTGTCTTTGTAGCATATTCAATTGAATATGGGTTGAAAAGGATTTGCAAATCATTGTATTCTGTTTATATTTACATCTAACACAATTTCCCAAATCATATGGAAACGGGGTTTGTACATTTTACTTGGAACGTAGTTGGCTGAGAAAATAATCCGACAAGTCGGGACACTTTGACCGCCACTTAGGACCAGGAACTGGCTAGAATGACACGAAAAGCGTTTGTTCACTCTTGCCCTACCACCCCGTTTCTTCACAAGGATTATGAGATATTCTTCATCTAAATTTGAATATATGAACATCCCAACAGTCGGCATCCAAATGATAGCATACCTTGCACATTCAGTGGAGTTTTATTATGTTTGTTGGTTATCATAAAGTCTACAGTGAGTAAAAATCAGTGATGAAGAAAAAAAGACAAACGTGGTGATGCAATTTTTTAATTAATGCGCTTGTATGATAAAAATACGTAAATATTAAATGTTATTAGAAATGTGCCTGTTACTACATTACATATACAGTACACTTACATCCACATATACACTATATTGCCAAAAGTATTTGGCCACCTGCCTTGACTTACAATTGAACTTGAAGAGCCATTCCATTCCTAACCCATATGGTTCAATATGCTGTGGGTCCACCTTCCTCTGCTATTACAGCTTCAACTCTTTGGGGAAGGCTGTCCACAAGGTTGCAGAGTTTGTTTATAGGAATTTCGGACCCTTCTTCCAAAAGTGCATTGTTGTGGTCACACACTGATGTTGGTCGAGAAGGCCTGGCTCTCAGTCTCCGTTGTAATTCATCCCAAAGGTGTTCTATCGGGTCCAGGTCAGGACTCTGTGCAGGCCAGTCAAGTTCTCTGTAATCAATGACTTTATGGACCTTGCTTTGAACACTGGTGCACAGTCATGTTGGAAGAGGAAGGGGTCCACTCCAAATTGTTCCCACAAGGTTGGGAGCATGGAATTGTCCAAAATGTTTCTGTATCCTGGAGAATTCAAAGTTCCGTTCACTGGAACTAAGGGGCCAAGCCGAACTCCTTAAAAACAACCCCACACCATAATTCCTCAACTTTCACACTAGGCACAATGCAGTACAAAATGTACCGTTCTCCTGGCAACCTCCAAACCCAGACTAGTCCATCAGATTGCCAGATGGAAAAGCGTGATTCATCACTCGAGAGAACGCATCTCCACTGCTCTTAAATCCAACGGCGACCTCTTTGCACTATGCGCTTCAGCCTCCGCTGACCCCTCTCTGTCAGTTTACGTGGCCTACCCTTTCTTGGCTGAGTTGCTGTTGTTCCCAAATTTTTCCATTTTCTTACAATAAAGCAGACGGTTGTCTGTGGAATAGTTGGGAGTGAGGAAATATCACGACTGGATTTGTTGCACAGGTGGCATCCTATGACAGTTCCACACTGGAAATCACTGAGCTCCTGAGAGCAGCCCATTATTTCACAAATGTTTGTAGAAATATTCTCCATGCCTAAGTGCTTGATTTATACAAATATACAAGTCATTAGGACACCTGATTCTGATCATTTGAATGAGTGGCCAAATACTTTTAGCAAAATAGTCTACTTACATAATGCATATAAAACCCTAATAGAGGTGTTTGGATGTTTTATTAATAACACTATAGGCAGAATTGAACAGCTCCCATAGGCTCCAATGTTAGCGGACTTTTGATTAAAAGTATTTAATATTTAGAATGCATTAAAATAAATTCATCTATCATGTCTTTCATAACGATGGTGAATGATAGGCAAAATTCCCCAAAAAGTGCAGTTTTACTTTAACGCTGTGATAAGATTGTTATTTAATTAATATGAAAAACCTTTCCTCCTATATTTGATGTAATTACTCTTAGTATAAACTCCATTTATCCATCTGGATGTATCAAAATGATGCTCACATCATCAAAAACCATTTGTCAATGTAGAAAAGGGAGTGAGGAAAAATTAATTTGAAGACGACTTTTCATACTGGAAATTTTGGATATGTTTTTCCAGGGATGCGTCGGACAAGAACACAGCGTGAGGTAAGAAGTAAAGGATTTATTAAACTAATAAAAGGGCTAGGAACTAAAACACTGGAGCTAAGGAAAAGGCAAACAAAAGACGCTAGCATGAAAGCTAGGATAAACAACTAGGAAACTAAACTGGCACGTAGGCACAAAAGGGTAAACAAAACACCTAGCATGAAAGCTAGGACTAAAATGAAGCGTAGCGTGAGAGCATGAAAAAAACTAGTCGTCAACTCTCCTGTCCAAAGGCAAAACCTAGTAACTCACCTCTAGCTGATTTTGAGAAAACAAAGGCAAAACCAATCTATCTTGATGCTGTCTTACAAAGATCTACAAAGTCATCAAACGTATAGATGTTTTCTTGAGCTTTCGTTTTCTTGCCGATTGAGCCATGGATTGAATCTGCTCTCATGAACGTGTGCCTTTTCTCCAGATATTTTATCACAATCTCGGGTGGGCCCCATTCTGCGTTTGCACATTGGGCAAGAGCCGTGTACAGCGTCCAGTTTTTATTTTGACCTCCACAGTTATCTGGCCCAAAAGAGTATGCAAGGGGAAGAATCAAGAACAATACATTTAATGAAGGTGCTTGCAACGTCCTGGGCCAATCTTCCAAATATCCCCTCGTGCCATAATATCACATAATCAGGTTGACCGTCGGCCCCCATTCGTGCAAATGTCTCATTAAAGGGGAACATAATCACCAAACCTATGCAAGCGTCAATATATACCTTGATGTTGCAGAAAAAAGACCATGTATTTTTGTAACCGATTTCCGAACTCTAAATGGGTGAATTTTGGCAAATGAAACGCCTTTCTGTTTATCGGTCTTTTAGCGATAACGTCAGAACGTGACATCACCGAGGTAAAACACCCGCCATATTCATTTTCATATTACAAACACCGGGTCTCAGCTCTGTTATTTTCCGTTTTTTCGACTATTTTTTTTAACCTTGGCGACATCGTGCCTCGTCGGTGTGTTGTCGGAGGGTGTAACAACACTAACAGGGAGGGATTCAAGTTGCACCACTGGCAAGAAATCTGCCGCCAGACCCCCATTGAATGTACCAAAGTTTCTTCACATTTGACCGGCGATGCTAAGACAGACATGGCACAGAGATGTATGGATAACCTGCAGATGCATTTGCAACGATTAAGTCAACAAAATCACAAAGGTGAGTTTTGTTGATGTTGTTGACTTATGTGCTAATCAGACATATTTGGTCGCAGCATGACTGCCAGCTAATCGATGCCAACATGCTATGCTAATCGATGCTAACATGCTATTTACGCTAGCTGTATGTACATTTGAAACTAGATACCCACATTTAATGCGAAACAAACACTTACCAATCAACGGATTTAAGTTGCTCCAGTGTCACAAGATGCGAAAGTGCTGATCGTTTGGTCAGCACATTTTACCGGCAATGCTAATAAGGTAGCCATGCTATGGGCCACTTCATTAGGTACACCCACGCTATGGCCGAATAGCGTCAATAGCTACTCGTTCAATAGCTTCAGTTTCTTCTTCAATTTCGTTTTCGCTATCTGCCTCCATACTCCGACCATCTGTTTCAATACATGCGTAATCTGTTGAATCGCTTAAACCGCTGAAATCCGAGTCTGAATCCGAGCTAATGTCGCTATATCTTGCTGTGGTAACCGCCATGTTGTTTGTATTGGCGTCACTGTATGACGTCACAGGGAAATGGATAGTGGTTTCGAAGATAGCGAAAATAAAGCACTTTAAAGCTTTATTTAGGGATATTTCTGGACCGGTAAAATTTTGAAAAAAACTTAAAAAAATACAACAAGCCACTGGGAACTGATTTTTATTGTTTTTACCCCTTTTGAAATTGTGATAATGTTCCCCTTTAAAGACAAAAAGGCGACTGACAAAGAAGCTCCGATTGGTCTCTTGAGATACTAGGTTTTTCTGTTGTATCTACGTGGTAGTTGCTAGGTCCTGCCATGCGCGTGACAGCTTACTTACGGAACAAATTACAATATCGCATACACTAATGTAAAGCATATCACCTAGGACAGGGGCGCTCACACTTTTTCTGCAGGTGAGCTACTTTTCAATTGACCAAGTCGAGGAGATCTACCTCATTCCTATTTATAATTTATATTTATTTATTTATGAAAGAGACATTTTTGTTAACAAGTTAATGGTATTTAATGATAATACAAGCATGTTTAACACACATAGATTCCTTTCTCTCATGAAGACAAGAATATAAGTTGGTGTATTTGATTCTGATGACTTGCATTGATTGGAATCAGACAGTGGTGCTGATAACGTCCGCATTTTCAAATTCCCTCCGGGTACTCCTGCTTCCTCCCACTTCCAAAGACATGCACCTGGGGATAGGTTGATTGGCAACACTAAATTGGCCATAATCTGTGAATGTGAGTGTGAATGTTGTCTGTCTATCTGTGTTGGCCCTGCGATGAGGTGGCGACTTGTGCAGGGTGTACCCCGCCTTCCGCCCGATGCAAGTGAGAAAGCGGTCGCTGAGGGCGAAGGAGAAATACATTGGCATCAAACTCCGTAGCTTGCTAGCTTGTGCACGCTAGCTTTCTGAGACTCTTATTTTGTTAGCAGAGGCAGGATGAAACAGGTCTTTTATGGTGAAGACAGGAACTGTGCAGTCGGTCTTTAGAGTTTTGACAGTAGGTACGGAGTCTCTAGAAATAAAATGTGTTCCTCTGCGTCCGCCCCGTTAGTGATTTTTTTCTTAAATATGAGCTCGCAGCAGCCAGCGTCATCTCACAAGATCCTCGGGTGCCGAGAATGTCAAACAACTGACGAAAGTGAAGTCTTGGTATGATTGATTGCTCATTTTTAGGTATATTTTTTAATGCCTGGCTTGAGATCGACCGACACACCCTCCGAGATCGACCAGTCGATCGCGATCGACGTAATGCCCACCCCTGACCTAGGAACTCCAAAATTATCAGCTCAGTTTTGACCAAAATTGAGTTACTGGGTTTTGCCTTTGGACGGGAGAACTGTTGCACGAGGGCAAATCAGGATCCGAGACAGAAGAACGCAAAGGGGCGAGCTTAAATAAGGGAGGTGATTACCAGAAACAGGTGTGCGAGAACCGAGAGTAGCAGGTGGGAATAATATGTTACCATGGTGACAGACTAAACAGGAAATAACAGGGTCAGACGGAGAATGAAACAAAGATGGAAAAATAAACAACATGTGAAGATTCGAGTAAACGGATCGCAACAATAAAAAGCTTGGACAAAAGACATAAAACTGTGTCTAATCATCTTCTATTTTTTTTGGGCGAGTGTCTTGTCTAATTGGGTTATGTTTGATATTTCTAGTGTTATCGGCAGGTGTTTGCCTACATCACAGACTTCTCCAACCGTCCCTTAGATCAGCATATTTACATGTATGCCAGCCATTCCCATTCAAGTGTGTGTTGAATTTCATTAAAAAGCACAACTGACAGTTTTTCTCACCTACCGTATAATTTGGTGTTGGGTCTGTGATATGGGACTGCTTCAGAAAAGGCTTGAATGCGGCGAATGTTGTCTTTGAGAAGAATGCACGACAACAAAGTTGGCCCAGGGGAACAAAATTGCTTTTTTTGCGCTTTGACAATGTTTTTATTTTCAAAAGGATTCTTGCCACACACATACAGTGCAGTGTAGGTGTGGAGGGAGGGCGACCGGATCGAGACCCTGACAATCATCAAATCTTTAGAAACCTCCGGAATATGATCCAGAGGAAGATGGACGGTCACATGTCATCAAACAAAGCAGAGTTGCTTCATTTTTTTTTGCACCATGAACGTCCAAAAGGCATCTCATGCCAATTCGAGGATTGGGTTACGCAAAGAAAAAATTAAAGCTGTGATTGTAAATCAGGAATTTTCCGTTAAATATCATTTTCGATAAAAATGTTTGCATTGTAGAACTTCTTAAAATTCATCGCATTTTTTATTTTATTTTGACCCATTATCATTTCCTCCAAAATAATACAATAGTGTTTTTTAACCTTTTTTAAGCCAAAGCACATTTTTTGTGCTGAAAAAATCCAAAAGGCACACCACCAGAAGAAATCATTAAAAAACAAAACTCAGTTGACAGTAAAAAGTCGTTGTCGCAATTGTTGGCTATGAATTTAAAGCATAACCAACCATGCATCGATATAGCTCTTGTCTCAAAGTAGGTGTACTGTCACCACCTGTTGCATCACGCCGTGAATTATTGAAGTTTTTGGCGTTTTCATAATCATAACCAACCATGCATCAATATAGCTCTTGTCTCAAAGTAGGTGTACGGTCACCACCTGTTGCATCACGCCGTGAATTATTGTGAAGTGTTTGGCGTTTTCCTGTGTGTAGTGTTTTAGTTCATGTCTTGCGCTCCTACTTCGGTGGCTTTTGCTCTTTTTTTGGTATTTTCCTGTAGCAGTATCATATCTTCCTTTGAGCGATATTTCCCGCATCTACTTTGTTTTAGCAATCAAGAATGTTTCAGTTTATATCCTTTTTTGTGGGGACATTAGTGATTGTTACGTCATGTTCGAATGTACCTTGTGGACGCCGTCTTCGCTCCACAGTAAGTCTTTTCCGTCGTCCAGCATTCTGTTTTTGTTTACTTTGTAAACAGTTCAGTTTTGGTTTCGTTCTGCACAGCCCTCCCTAAGCTTCAATGCCTATTGTTTATTTTTGGTTTAAGCATTAGACATCTTTTTACCTGCACGCTGCCTCCCGCTGTTTCCGACATCTACAAAGCAATTAGCTACCGGCTGCCACCTACTGATATGGAAGAGTATTACAAGGTTACTCTGCCGAGCTTTAGACAGCACCGATCCGCAACGACAACACATCATTTTCAGTGTATAATTCCTGGTTTGCAAGAAATATTTTTAACCCAACTAGGTGAAATTAGATAATCTTCCACGGCACACCGGACTGCATCTCACGGCACATTAGTGTGCTGCGGCACAGTGGTTGAAAAACACTGCAATAATACATAGCAAAGTTTTTCTCCGAAATTAAAGAACCATAGAGATAAAAAAAACTGCAAACTGTACTCAAACCAATAAAATGTAAAAATACAAAAAATTATAATTTTGCAGTGGTCACAATTTTTTTCAGGGATGTAAACACCTTTGTCGTTCTTACAGTGGTGAGACACAAATATTTTTCTTGATGAAATCAGATTTAATTGGAAGCGCTTCATGTTTAAATGGATCATTCATTCCCTCCAGGATTTCGCAGGCTTTTTTTGGGATTGTTGCTGCCTGTGCCTGATTTTGCGGCAGAATTTTCCAAAAAGTTGCCGTAAAAGTTGTAAGGTTTTAAAGCTTATCTTTTTCATTACTATTATCTCGCCTTGTGATTTCATGTATTTGTAATTAGCGTTTGAATGCTTGTCTTTCTAATCCTAGCCCAAAAGCTTTGTTTGCAATTTGAATTGAAAGTTTTGGAACATTTACAGCAATGTATCATTCCCCACAAGAATGATACATTGGCCTTTTTTCAGATGCCTGAATCTCCGGAAGTTCTTCCCAAAAATTGCAATGGAAAGTGCAAGTTATTTGTAGGTGTCTGTTGGAATAATATTGTTGCACATTTCCCTCTGTAATGAACATTTTCTGAACAAAAAGTAATTAATGAACAAATCCGCTCATGACTGCTGAACAAGTCTGCTCTGTTGTCCACAAGTTGCAGATAGTCTTGTGCACATTTGTGCAAATTTTACGGTTTAATGCAGGGGTCTCAGACAATTGCAGCCCACAAGACGTTATTTTGCGGCCCCCACCTTAATATGAAAGTTTAATGTTAGTGCGGCCCGCAAGTTTTATATAGATGCCACTTGACAGCGTTGTGTTATTTGGGTCTAAAATGGCTCTTTCAACGTTCTGGGTTGCCTACCCCTGCATGAGTGGAAAAGCGGCAAATGAGTGAAAGCGACAGATACGTTGACATGGAGACGAGGGTTTTCTTACGTGCCCGGCTGCAGTCACACCGCCACACCTGTCCGTCAGTAATAACAGTCCCCAATAACTTGGACCAATTCAAACCGTTATTTGTTTTTTTTTATTGTTTAATTTGCATTGCCTCAAACGATGAACACTACATATATTTTTATATGACGCCCGGATAACACTCCGGAAGCCCTCACTTTTTTGCACCCGCTATCCAGGTACTTTACTATTATCCGCCGGCTCCTGTATTGCTGTAGGAAGGAAAAGCGGAACGACACACAATGCGGAAATATTATTCTCCGTGCGTCGGCCAAATACAAATATATACCACAACCCCAAACATGTCTTTTTCAAAGCCTGCAGTGAAGAGAAAGGTTTGTGATGAGAAAAGACAATTCCAGGAAAAGTGGGAGATGCAATATTTCTTTGTTGAACACAGGGGCACCCCGATGTGTCTTATTTAGTACAGAGAAAGTTGCGGTGTACAAGGGATACAATTTGAAACGTCATAATATAACTAGACATACTGAAGGGTATGCAACATTTTTTTTAATAAATCTTTTCTTGCGGCCCAGCCTCACCCAGACTCTGCGTCCAGTGGCTCCCAGGTGAATTGAGTTCGAGACCCCTGGTTTAAAGTCAATTGTTAATAATTTTTTTATGTTCCAGCTCATTGCACGTAAATTACCTATACTTTCAGTGAGAATTTTGTGGAACTGTTTAGCGCGACCTATAGGGGTGGCAAATGAGTGAATAACGACTAATAAATGAATGAACGAATGAATCTCAAAGGCAATTCAATTTCAATAAATCTCACGTCAATGTCCTGAAAAACGGGGTGATGCAAGAAGACATTTATTTGGTGACACGGTCGCCCTGCGTTTGAGTGCTGCTGGGACAAAGAGGATTGGCAAAAATACAGAAGATTATGCAGGGTTTGGACAAAATTGCAAGGCCGCATATACAATACGGTAATTTGCAATTGCAACATTGCAAAATCCTGAAAGGATTGATTTTTCAATTACAGACTCTGCTTGTGCAAAAATATTTGTCTATTTAGTTTTATATCCTTTTCTTACTGCTTTGTTGAATGTGTGTTTGCATGCATGACAGCCCTGTATTTTGGTGTGTGATGCACCAAAGGGAGAGGCTAGAGGTCTGGTGCACCCTGGAGAAAAAGCACGGGGCCAAAGCTTTCGACCCTTATCCTCCCATTTCTCCTCTCTCACTCTTTGCTGTCATAGATGTCTCAGTGGGTGACGGTTTCCCTGGCAACATAAGCCCGACAAGAAGCTGCATTGTGAACTGCTAGCATGAAGCAGAAAGGTTGGCTGAAGGTGGCAAGACAAGGGGGCACAAAGGGATCTGCAGGAGAAGTAAATAACTTTTACTACCTTCCTTGCTAATCAACTAGACACTGATTAAAATGGCAGCACAGGTCCAATGATGTTTTATTTGCATATACATGCTGTGTTAAATCAGAATCAAGGTGAGGGTGTGAGTTCACCTTAAGGTCATGCAAATGTATCACACAGTCATGTCTAAGTAGCTGATGACACTGATTTGCTGGAGTTGCAAATCTACTTCCCGCTGTGTTACACAAACAATTCCAATCAGGTCGTAAAAAGACAGTGATTTCTTTGGCTTGATCAACGCTGTAGACCCAAACATTTGGAGGGAATCATTATTTATTAGCATGGTTAAAAGACACAGCTCTTGCCAGTATTCTCTCTATGAAGCGCATTATTTGTCTGTTAGCAAGGTTTTTGCGTTCGTTACGTCTCGTCTCGATTACTGAAACGTAGTATTTTCGGATCTCCCCATGTCTAGCATTAAACGATTACAGTTGGTAAAAAATGCGCCTGCTAGACTTTTGACAAGAACATTTGATCACATTACGCCTGTACTGGCTCACCTGCACTGGCTTCCTGTGCACTTAAGATGTGACTTTAAGGTTTTACTACTTACGTATAAAATACTACACGGTCTAGCTCCATCCTATCTTGCCGATTGTATTGTACCATATGTCCCGGCAAGAAATCTGCGTTCAAAAGACTCCGGCTTATTAGTGATTCCTAAAGCCCAAAAAAAGTCTGCGGGCTATAGAGGGTTTTCCGTTCGGGCTCCAGTACTCTGGAATGCCCTTCCGGTAACAGTTCGAGCTGCTACCTCAGTAGAAGCATTTAAGTCTCACCTTAAAACTCATTTGTATACTCTAGCCTTTAAATAGACCTCCTTTTTAGACCAGTTGATCTGCCGCTTCTTTTATTTTTCTCCTCGGTTAGCCCCTCCCTTGTGGAAGGGGTCCGGTCCGATGACCATGGATGAAGTACTGGCTGTCAAGAGTCGAGACCCAGGATGGACCGCTCGTCGGGACCCAGGATGGACCGCTCGCCTGTGTATCGGTTGGGGACATCTATCCGCTGCTGATCCGCCTCCGCTTGGGATGGTTTCCTGTGGACGGGACTCTTGCTGCTGTTTTGGAACCGCTTTGAACTGAACTCTCGCGGCTGTGTTGGAGGCACTATGGATTGAACTTTCACAGTATCATGTTAGACCCGCTCGACATCCATTGCTTTCGGTCCCCTAGAGGGGGGGGGGGGGGGGGGGGTTGCCCACATTTGAGGTCCTCCCCAAGGTTCCTCATAGTCATCATTGTCACTGGCGTCCCACTGGGTGTGAGTTTTCCTTGCCCTTATGTGGGTTCTTCCGAGGATGTCGTAGTCGTAGTGGTTTGTACAGTCCTTTGAGACATTTGTGATTTAGGGCTATATAAATAAACATTGATTGATTGATTGATTGATTGATTTTCCGAAGTTTTATTAATGTATCAGCTGTGTCCAGGTTAGGGCTGTCTTCAACAATCGGATTTGTTAGATTTTCTTCGAAGATAAGTCGAATTCATGGCGTTTTTGTTTTTTTAAGAGATAGTGATCTGTAGTAGTGTATACTGACTAGTCACTGGGTGTCAGTAACGTCACATGGATGTGCTCTACACTTATATGTGAATTGTTCCAAGTTAATTAAAGGCCTACTGAAACGAGATGTTCTTATTTAAACGGGGATAGCAGCTCCATTCTATGTCATACTTGATCATTTTGCGATATTGCTATATTTTTGCTGAAAGGATTTAGTAGAGAACATCAACGATAAAGTTCGCAACTTTTGGTCGCTAACAGAAAAGCCCTGCCTTTACCGGAAGTCACAGATGATGACGTCACCCGTTGATGGCTCCTCACATATTCACATTGTTTTTAACGGGAGCTTCCAACAAAAAGAGCTATTCGGACCAAGAAAACAACAATTTCCCCATTAATTTGAGCGAGGATGAAAGATTTGTGTTTGAAGATATTGATAGCGACGGACCAGTAAAAAAAAATAATAATAATAAAAACGCTATTGCATTGGGACGGATTCAGATGTTTTTAGACACATTTACTAGGATAATTGTGGAAAATCCCTTATATTTCTATTGTGTTGCTAGTGTTTTAGTGAGTTTAATAGTACCTGATAGTCCAGGGGTCGGGAACCTTTTTGGCTGAGAGAGCCATGAAAGCCAAATTTTTTAAAGTGTATTACCGCGAGAGCCGTATCATATGTTTGAACACTGAATACAACTAAATGCATGCATTTTTTAAGTAAGACCTACATTTTTTGAGTACAAGTCTTATATTTTATATCATTTTTATTCTGAAGCTAACCGAAAATAAATAAAATACTTCTTTCGCAACACTAAATTGGCCCTAGTGTGTGAATGTGAGTGTGAATGTCGTCTGTGTTGGCCCTGTAATGAGGTGGCGACTTGTCCAGGGTGTACGCCGCCTTCCACCCAAATGCAGCTGAGATAGGCTCCAGCAACCCCCGTGACCCCAAAAGGGACGAGTGGTAGAGAATAGATGGATGGACTTCTTACCATTGATGTGACTTATTGAACAGGTGCGGTTGAAAACGGATGGATGGATTAAAATGCATAAGAATGTTTTATATGTTGAACGTTATTTTTAACACTGATTACCAGCGGAATCATTAATTACTAATCGTGTTAAGCAATGTCAGCTCAGATGTATCTGAGAGCCAGATGCAGTCATCAAAAGAGCCACATCTGGCTCTAGAGTCATAGGTTCCCTACCCCTGTGATAGTCGGAAGGGTGTGTCCACAGGTGTCGAGGCCAGTGTCTGATGGAAGTCGACGGCAGCTGTATGGACAGAACAAGCTCAGCTGATCTCCGGTAAGTGGCGACTTTTTACCACAATTTTCTCACCAAAAACTGCTGGTTGACATTTGGTGGGGATCCATGTTCGCTTGACCGCTCTGATCAATAGGAAAGCTTCACCTCCAGGATTTGAAACAAGGAATCACCGTGTGTTTGTGTGGCTAAAGGCTAAAGCTTCCCAACTCCATCTTTTTACTTTGACTTCTCTGTTATTAATTGAACAAATTGCAAAAGATTCAGCAACACAGATGTCCAAAATACTGTTTAATTATGCGATTAAAGCAGACGACTTTTAGCTGTGTGTGTGTGCGCAGCGCTCATACTTCCTAACAGTCCGTGACGTCACATGTACACGTCATCATTCCGCGACGTTTTCAACAAGAAACTCCCGGGAAATTTGAAATTGCAATTTAGTAAACTAAAAAGGCCGTATTGGCATGTGTTGCAATGTTAATATTTCATCATTGATATATAAACTATCAGACTGCGTGGTCGGCAGTAGTGGGTTCCAGTAGGCCTTTAAAAAGGTCTTACATTTAAGCGAACAAAAAAATATATAATTTGCGACTTTTTCCACCTAAAAAGGCTGAAACAACAGTTTGTAAAATCTGCTCTGGCACCAAGAGGACATCAAACTTGACTAAATATAGGAAGTAAAATTAATAACAGAGTTTCTGCATGTGAACCGGTGGAAGGATAATTACCATGGGGCGGCATAGCTCGGTTGTTAGAGTGGCCGTGCTAGCAACTTGAGGGTTGCAGGTTCGATTCCCGCTTCCGCCATCCTGGCCACTGCCGTTGTGTCCTTGGGCAAGGCACTTTACCCACCTGCTCCCAGTGCCACCCACACTGGTTTAAATGTAACTTAGATATTGGGTTTCACTATGTAAAGCACTTTGAGTCACGAGAGAAAAGCGCAATATAAATATAATTCACATTTTCAAGAGGAGAGCTACACCTCCGGGGTGAGACGGTCTGTCCGATTTCTGGCGATCAGTCCCATTGGGGTCGACTCCGAGATTCGACCAGCCAGAGGCGCGCAATGGCATGGCGAGCTCTACATATGACAGCAGCGCGTCCTGACGAGCCTCAATCACATCTCTAATGTAGAAACATTCTCCTAACACTATTAGTGAAACATTCTCGCGTGTAGACAAAAATATTTTATATAACACGAAATGTGGGAAGTAGGGTTGTAGGGTAAACGGGCGCGGCACCGCTGCTGCCCACTGCTCCCCTCACCTATCAGGGGGTGATCAAGGGTGTTGGGTCAATGCAGAGAATCATTTTGCCACATCTAGTATGTGTGCGACAATCATTGGTACTTTAACTTGATTGTAGCTGAGATAGGCGCGAGCACCCCCCGCGACCCCGAAAGGGAATAAGCGGTAGAAAATGGATGGATGGATGGATGGATAGTATAGCACCGCGATTCTAATGAATCATTTTCGGTACTATACTGCCTCTAATAAGTACCGGTCCTGCACCCGCTTCGTCACGTCGAGTTATTGCTGGTTTAACGAGCAGAGGAGAATGTTCGGCGGCACACACACACACGTAGTACTTACAAGCAGACAATGTATGTAGACAGAATAGGGAGAATGGACAGATTTTGGCTTAAAAACTAAAGATAAAGGTGAAGTTATAACACTGAAGAAAGAGGTGCTTTAAAAGACATAGCTAACCAACTAACAGCTAACGTCCATCTGCCATCGGCAGTGTTAAAGCTGCGTCTAAATCACTAATCCTCGCCTCCATGGCGACAAATAAAGTAAGTTTCTTACAAGTATCATCCCTGCAAGACGAGGAATAGCTAAACATGCTTCACTACACACCGTAGCTCAGTGGTCCCCAACGTTTTTGTATCCGTGGACCGGAGGGTGTCCTTTTTTTTCTTCTTCTTCTTCGTCATGAAAAAGGGACGTTATTGTCATGAAAAAGGAGTTTTTTTGTGGTTGGTGTACTATTTGTAAGTGTATGTTGTGTTTTTTATGATGATTTAATAAAAAATTCTTCTGCGGCCCGGTGGTTGGGGACCACTGCCGTAGCTCACTGGCTTTAAGATTTAAACAAACGTCATTGGTGGAGCTACACCTAACATCCAGTGTAATGATATGAAGTACAGGCACGTATCGAGTCGATACTATGATTACGTCAATATTTTTTGGCATCACAAAATCTTTTGTTTTAAAAAAAAAAAAATCATCTTAGGTTTATAAAGTCAGGAAATATGTCCCTGGACACATGAGGACTCTGAATATAACCAATGTATGATCCTGTAACAACTTGGTATCAGATTAATACCCACATTTGTGGTATCATCCAAAACTAATGTAAAGTATCAACCAACAGAAGAATACATGATTATTACATTTTGACAAAAGTGTCGACAGAACATGTTAAAAGATAAAGTAAGCAGATATTAACAGGAAATGAACAAGTAGATCAGGGGTATCAAACTCAAATACAGAGTGGGCCAAAATTTAAAACTGAACAAAGCCGCGGGCCAAGGTTGAACAAATTAACCTTTTAACAGGGACCCAAACAAGTTTTGCATTGAATATTAAACAAGCAAGGCTTTTATAACTTTATAGTGACACGCAAAATCGAGTTTCAAGTTATAATAATAATGATTTAAAAAATATCAATGGAATATCAAATAAAATAAAAATAAAAATTGGGGGGAGCGGGGTTTGGTGGTAGCAAGGGTGTATATTGTAGCGTCCCGGAAGAGTTAGTGCTGCAAGGGATTCTGGGTATTTCTTCCGTTGAGTTTATGTTGTGCAACGGTGCGAATGTTCTCCCGAAATGTGTTTGTGTTGGTGTGGCTTCACAGTGTGGCGCATATTTTTTTTAAAGTGTTAAAGTTGTTTATACGGCCACCCTCAGTGTGACCCTTATGGCTGTTGATCAAGTATGACTTGCATTCACTTGTGTGAGTTAAAGCCGCATATACTTTGTAACTGGGCCGGCACGTTGTTTGTATGGCGGAAAAGTGGACGTGACGATAGGCTGTAATGGACACTCAAGGCACGCCCCCAATATTGCTGTCCGGGTGGAAATCGGGAAAAATTCGGAAGAATGGTTGCCCTGGGAGATTTTCGGGAGGGGCAGTGAACTTTGGGAGTGGTGAATGCAGTGTTACAGAGGCATCGCCGCTGTATAATACCGGCGGGCCAGCTCTAATGTTAATTTGATACTGCCTCAAGGGCCAAATTAAATTACAAATTTGGCCCGCGGGCCAGAGTTTGACACCCATGAAGTAGATGAATCTTTCATTTTCTACCACTTGTCCTTGATAATGTTGACAAAATAATAGAATAATGAATGACAATATGTTACTGCATATGTCAGCAGACTAATTAAGAGTCTTTGTTTGTTTACTTACTACCAAAAGACAAGTTGTCTTGTATGTTCACTATTTTATTTAAGGAAAACCTTGCAATAAGAAACATGTTTAATGTACCCTAAGATTGTTTGTTAAAATAAAGCCAATAATGCAATTTTTGTGGTGCCCTTTATTTATAAAAGTATGGAAAAATACCGAAAAGTGTCTAAATAATTTTGGTACCGGTACCAACACTACATCAGACAATTCGACTGCCAGGTTGATAGTGGAATCAGATTGCTCTGAATCGAAGCGTGAAATATTCAACTATTTAAAGACAGACCTTGTCCAGGTACAAGAATTTAGATTAACTAAAGGCCTACTGAAATGAGATTTTCTTATTTAAACGGGGATAGCAGGTCCATTCTATGTGTCATACTTGATCATTTCGCGATATTGCCATATTTTTGCTGATTCAGTCGAGAACATCAACGATAAAGTTCGCAACTTTTGGTCGCTAATAAAAAAGCCTTGCCTAAACCGGAAGTTTATAACAGGAGCCTCCAGTAGCAAGAGCTATTCGGACCGAGAAAACGACAATTTCCCCATTAATTTGAGCGAGGATGAAAGATTTGTGGATGAGGATATTGATAGCGAAGGACTAGAAAAAATTAAATAAAATAAAAAATAAAGTTTAAAAAAAAAAGAAAAAAAAGGTGATTGCATTGGGACATATTCAGATGTTTTTAGACACATTTACTAGGATAATTCTGGGAATTCCCTTATCTTTCTATCGTGTTGCTAGTGTTTTAGTGAGATTAAATAGTACTCGATAGTCGGAGGGGTGTGTCCACGGGTGTCTTGACGCCAGTCTCTGAGGGAAGTCGATGGCAGCTGCATGGACGGTGCAAGCTCAGCTGATCCCTGGTATGAGGCGACTTTTTACCGCAATTTTCTCACCGAAACCTGCCGGTTGACAAGTGGTCAGGAACCATGTTCGCTTGACCGCTCTGATACATAGTAAAGCTTCACCCCTGGGAATTTTAAACAAAGAATCCCAATGTGTTTGTGTGGGTAAAGACTAAAGCTTCCCAACTCCATCTTTCTACTTTGACTTCTCCTTTATTAATTGAACAAATTGCAAAAGATCTTCAGCAACACAGATGTCCAGAATACTGTTTAATTGCGCGATGAAAAGAGACGACTTTTAGCCGCAAATGGTGCCGCACTAATATGTCCCCATCATTCTGCGACGTTTTCAACAAGAAACTCCGCGGGAAATTTAAAATTGTAATTTAGTAAACTAAAAAGGCCGTATTGGCATGTGTTGCAATGTTAGGATTTCATCATTGATATATAAACTATCAGACTGCCTGATCGGTAGTAGTGGGTTTCAGTAGGCCTCCAATATCCATCCATCCATCCATCCATCTTCTTCCGCTTATCCGAGGTCGGGTCGCGGGGGCAGCAGCCTAAGCAGGGAAGCCCAGACTTCCCTCTCCCCAGCCACTTCGTCTAGCTCTTCCCGGGGGATCCCGAGGCGTTCCCAGGCCAGCCGGGAGACATAGTCTTCCCAACATGTCCTGGGTCTTCCCCGTGGCCTCCTACCGGTTGGACGTGCCCTAAACACCTCCCTCGGGAGGCGTTCGGGTGGCATCCTGACCAGATGCCCGAACCACCTCATCCGGCTCCTCTCGATGTGAAGGAGCAGCGGCTTTACTTTGAGTTCCTCCCGGATGGCAGAGCTTCTCACCCTATCTCTAAGGGAGAACCCCGCCACACGGCGGAGGAAACTCATTTCGGCCGCTTGTACCCGTGATCTTATCCTTTCGGTCATGACCCAAAGCTCATGACCATAGGTGAGGATGGGAACGTAGATCGACCGGTAAATTGAGAGCTTTGCCTTCCGGCTCAGCTCCTTCTTCACCAAAACAGATCGGTACAACGTCCGCATTACTGAAGACGCCGCACCGATCCGCCTGTCGATCTCACGATCCACTCTTCCTCCACTCGTGAACAAGACTCCTAGGTACTTGAACTCCTCCACTTGGGGCAGGGTCTCCTCCCCAACCCGGAGATGGCACTCCACCCTTTTCCGGGAGAGAACCATGGACTGGGATTTGGAGGTGCTGATTCTCATTCCGGCCGCTTCACACTCGGCTGCGAACCGATCCAGTGAGAGCTGAAGATCCCGGCCAGATGAAGCCATCAGGACCACATCGTCTGCAAAAAGCAGAGACCTAATCCCGCGGCCACCAAACCGGAACCCCTCAATGCCTTGACTGCGCCTAGAAATTCTGTCCATAAAAGCTATGAACAGAATCGGTGACAAAGTGCAACCTTGGCGGGGTCCAACCCTCACTGGAAACGTGTCCGACTTACTGCCGGCAATGCCTCCAATATGACATTTGTAAAAATATGACAAAACATACTTAGTTCGGATGACAACTACAACGTGATTTCAGGGTATGCCCTCTGTCTATCTTTTTATATATGCCTTCTGTAAAAAAAGGGGGGCTAAAATCAAACAGCGCGCAGTTTATCTAACCTTATTCTGGGCCTTTCATTTCCAAGCCTTATAAACTCAATCGTAGGGACCGCCTGGGAGTGTTAGCGCTAACTAAGTGAAATCTACTCGACTGCAATTGTATACAAGGTGCACGTTTGTGTGTGTGTGTGTGTACGCGCTGATTCTATCTTCCTTCGCTTTCATTCGCTCTATTCTGTGTCCCTGAGGTGCATCAGGGCTGGGACTGCAGAGTAAATTGTCCCAAATTGAGTTCCTTCTTGCTGGCAGATACAGGCCACATCACGACCATTTAGAGAGAGACAGAGGAAGGAAGAGCGACCAAGAGAGAGAGAGAGAGGCTGTGAGAAACAGAGAGAAAACAATCAAGGCACACACCACTTTCTAAATTCTCACACTAATTTTACTCTACCTTTTTCTTCTGACTTGACTCCCTGTCTCTCCATTTTTTTTTTCCCTCCACCGCAAATTTCCCCGATGCCTCTCTTTCTTCAAACAGCACATTATTCTTTCGCTTCTCCTATTTCGTGTCATTCCCTCAGTGTCTCCTTGTGTCTTTGTCTGCTATGAATTGATGGTTCCTTGACTTTTTCCCTTTGTTTATTCTCAACCACGGTGCTTTTTCCCTCTTCCTTTTTCAACATCCTCCATTGATCCCAGTTACCTCCCTGAAGGATTTCTACTTCTATTCAGTGTCTGTCTTTATCCCTATTTCCACCCTAACTGTTTGTTCCTGCTTTTACTGCGCTCATCCCGCCATCCATGGCGACATTGTGACATGGTAACTATCAGCACAGACCCCCTGAGTGGTGAAGCCTCACTCCAACAATAATCACACAGAAAGTTTCTAATGCTGGAAGTCCAGCTGAGCAGTGTTGAGCACATGCTACTCCCCCGATGCTGATGTACTCCATTAAACTCAGCAGGGAGCCTGCAGGCTGGCTGGGGCCACGGGTGAAAAACAGGAAGAAGATGGGGATGCTAGTTTGTTTTTGGGAGTAGATACTGGGGATGAAACGCTGACTTGAAATGCATATGGAAATTGAATAAGGGCATGATTCTAACCCACCTACTTTGTGTGTCGATTTTACAGACAGAAGCTGTTAAACCACGGCAGTGAAATACTGTTGTTGACTTAAAATAAAGTTGTAAAATTTTGTGTGACATTTAAATATTGTAAATACAAGCGATGGAATGATTAAAGGCCTACTGAAAGCCACTACTACCGACCACACAGTCTGATAGCTTATATATCAATGATGAAATAATAACATTGCAACACATGCCGATACGGCCGGTTTAGTTTACTAAATTGCAATTTTAAATTTCCCGCCAGTTTCTTGTTGAAAACGTCGCGGAATTACGACGCATACGCGTGACGTCACTGTCTGTAAGGAAATATTAGCGCTGCACCAAACACGGCTAAAAGTCTTCTCTGTTCATGGCATAATTACTCAGTATTTTGGACATCTGTGTTGCTGAATCTTTTGCAATTTGTTCTTTTAATAATGGAGACTATAAAGAACAATGTTGTTGGTGGAAAGCGGTGGATTGCAGCTGTCTTTAGCACAGAGACACTTCTTTGTTTGTTGCGAAGCGGTCAAGCAAACATGTTTTCTCCACGTCAACCAGCATGGTTTTGTGAGATATATATATGTATATATATATCTTACCGGAGACATCAATGGATTATTCGTCGTCCTGCAGCAGCTGTCAGCTTGGCTCCTCGGCTTCTCTCTGAGACACTATGTGTTCATTGCAGCCTCCGACTCTTAAAGGCCTACTGAAACCCACTACTACCGACCACGCAGTCTGATAGTTTATATATCAATGATGAAATATTAACATTGCAACAAATGCCAACACGGCCTTTTTAGTTTACTAAATTGCAATTTTAAATTTCCCGCCAGTTTCTTGTTGAAAACGTCGCGGAATGACGACGCGTACGCGTGACGTCACTGTCTGTAAGGAAATATTAGCTCAGCACCAAACAGGGCTAAAAGTTCTCACTTTTCATGGCATAATTACACAGTATTTTGGACATCTGTGTTGCTGAATCTTTTGCAATTTGTTCATTTAATAATGGAGACGTCAAAGAAGAATGCTGTTGGTGGAAAGCGGTGGATTGCAGCCGTCTTTAGCACTGAGACACTTTGTTTGTTGCGAAGCGGTCAAGCAAACATGTTTTCTCCACGTCAACCAGCATGTTTTTGTGAGATAGATATATATATATATCTTACCGGAGACATCAATGGATTATTCGTCGTCCTGCAGCAGCTGTCAGCTTGGCTCCTCGGCTTCTCTCTGAGACACTATGTGTTCATTGCAGCCTCCGACTCTTAAAGGCCTACTAAAACCCACTACTACCGACCACGCAGTCTGATAGTTTCTACATCAATGATGAAATATTAACATTGCAACACATGCCAACACGGCCTTTTTAGTTTACTAAATTGCAATTTTAAATTTCCCGCCAGTTTCTTGTTGAAAACGTCGCGGAATTACGACGCATACGCGTGACGTCACTGTCTGTAAGGAAATATTAGCGCTGCACCAAACACGGCTAAAAGTCTTCTCTGTTCATGGCGTAATTACTCAGTATTTTGGACATCTGTGTTGCTGAATCTTTTTCAATTTGTTCATTTAATAATGGAGACTATAAAGAACAATGTTGTTGGTGGAAAGCGGTGGATTGCAGCTGTCTTTAGCACAGAGACACTTCTTTGTTTGTTGCGAAGCGGTCAAGCAAACATGTTTTCTCCACGTCAACCAGCATGTTTTTGTGAGATAGATATATATATATATCTTACCGGAGACATCAATGGATTATTCGTCGTCCTGCAGCAGCTGTCAGCTTGGCTCCTCGGCTTCTCTCTGAGATACTATGTGTTCATTGCAGCCTCCGACACTCAAAGGCCGACTGAAACCCACTACTACCGACCACACAGTCTGATAGTTTATACATCAATAATGAAATATTAACATTGCAACACATGCCAACACGGCCTTTTTAGTTTACTAAATTGCAATTTTAAATTTCCCGCCAGTTTCTTGTTGAAAACGTCGCGGAATGACGACGCTTACGCGTGACGTCACGGACTGTAAGGAAATAGCGCTGCACCAAACACGGCTAAAAGTCTTCTCTGTTCATGGCGTAATTACACAGTATTTTGGACATCTGTGTTGCTGAATCTTATGCAATTTGTTCATTTAATAATGGAGACTATAAAGAACAATGCTGTTGGTGGAAAGCGGTGGATTGCAGCTGTCTTTAGCACAGAGACACTTCTTTGTTTGTTGCGAAGCGGTCAAGCAAACATGTTTTCTCCACGTCAACCAGCATGGTTTTGTGAGATATATATATGTATATATATATCTTACCGGAGACATCAATGGATTATTCGTCGTCCTGCAGCAGCTGTCAGCTTGGCTCCTCGGCTTCTCTCTGAGACACTATGTGTTCATTGCAGCCTCTGACTCTTAAAGGCCTACTGAAACCCACTACTACCGACCACACAGTCCGATAGTATTTCATCATTGATATATAAACTAACATTGCAACACATGCCAATACGGCCTTTTTAGTTTACTAAATTGCAATTTTAAATTTCCCGCCAGTTTCTTGTTGAAAACGTCGCGGAATGACGACGCATACGCGTGACGTCACTGTCTGTAAGGAAATATTAGCGCTGCACCAAACACGGCTAAAAGTCTTCTCTGTTCATGGCGTAATTACTCAGTATTTTGGACATCTGTGTTGCTGAATCTTTTGCAATTTGTTCATTTAATAATGGAGACTATAAAGAACAATGCTGTTGGTGGAAAGCGGTGGATTGCAGCTGTCTTTAGCACAGAGACACTTCTTTGTTTGTTGCGAAGCGGTCAAGCAAACATGTTTTCTCCACGTCAACCAGCATGGTTTTGTGAGATATATATATATATATACATACATATATATATATATATACATACATATATATATCTTACCGGAGAGATCAATGGATTATTCGTCGTCCTGCAGCAGCTGTCAGCTTGGCTCCTCGGCTTCTCTCTGAGACACTATGTGTTCATTGCAGCCTCCGACACTTAAAGGCCTACTGAAACCCACTACTACCGACCACACAGTCTGATAGTTTATATATCAATGATGAAATATTAACATCGCAACACATGCCAATACGGCCTTTTCAGTTTACTAAATTGCAATTTTAAATTTCCCGCCAGTTTCTTGTTGAAAACGTCGCGGAATTACGAGCATACGCGTGACGTCACTGTCTGTAAGGAAATAACGCTGCACCAAACACGGCTAAAAGTTGTCACTTTTCATCGCATAATTACATAGTAGTTTGGACGTCTGTGTTGCTGAATCTTTTTCAATTTGTTCATTTAATAATGGAGACTAAAGAACAATGTTGTTGGTGGAAAGCGGTGGATTGCAGCTGTCTTTAGCACAGAGACACTTCTTTGTTTGTTGCGAAGTTGTCAAGCAAACATGTTTTCTCCACGTCAACCAGCATGTTTTTGTGAGATATATATATATATATCTTACCGGAGACATCAATGGATTATTCGTCGTCCTGCAGCAGCTGTCAGCTTGGCTCCTCGGCTTCTCTCTGAGATACTATGTGTTCATTGCAGCCTCCGACTCTTAAAGGCCTACTGAAACCCACTACTACCGACCACGCAGTCTGATAGTTTATATATCAATGATGAAATATTAACATTGCAACACATGCCAACACGGCCTTTTTAGTTTACTAAATTGCAATTTTAAATTTCCCGCCAGTTTCTTGTTGAAAACGTCGCGGAATGACGACGCTTACGCGTGACGTCACTGTCTGTAAGGAAATATTAGCTCAGCACCAAACACGGCTAAAAGTCTTCTCTGTTCATGGCGTAATTACACGGTATTTTGGACATCTGTGTTGCTGAATCTTTTGGAATTTGTTCATTTAATAATGGAGACTATAAAGAACAATGCTGTTGGTGGAAAGTGGTGGATTGCAGCTGTCTTTAGCACTGAGACACTTCTTTGTTGCGAAGCGGTCAAGCAAACATGTTTTCTCCACGTCAACCAGCATGGTTTTGTGAGATATATATATGTATATATATATCTTACCGGAGACATCAATGGATTATTCGTCGTCCTGCAGCAGCTGTCAGCTTGGCTCCTCGGCTTCTCTCTGAGACACTATGTGTTCATTGCAGCCTCCGACACTTAAAGGCCTACTGAAACCCACTACTACCGACCACACAGTCCGATAGTTTATATATCAATGATGAAATATTAACATTGCAACACATGCCAACACGGCCTTTTTAGTTTACTAAATTGCAATTTTAAATTTCCCGCCAGTTTCTTGTTGAAAACGTCGCGGAATGACGACGCGTACGCGTGACATCACTGTCTGTAAGGAAATATTAGCGCTGCACCAAACACGGCTAAAAGTCTTCTCTGTTCATGGCGTAATTACTCAGTATTTTGAACATCTGTGTTGCTGAATCTTTTTCAATTTGTTCATTTAATAATGGAGACTATAAAGAACAATGCTGTTGGTGGAAAGCGGTGGATTGCAGCTGTCTTTAGCACAGAGACACTTCTTTGTTTGTTGCGAAGCGGTCAAGCAAACATGTTTTCTCCACGTCAACCAGCATGTTTTTGTGAGATAGATATATATATATATCTTACCGGAGACATCAATGGATTATTCGTCGTCCTGCAGCAGCTGTCAGCTTGGCTCCTCGGCTTCTCTCTGAGACACTATGTGTTCATTGCAGCCTCCGACACTTAAAGGCCTACTGAAACCCACTACTACCGACCACACAGTCTGATAGTTTATACATCAATGATGAAATATTAACATTGCAACACATGCCAACACGGCCTTTTTAGTTTACTAAATTGCAATTTTAAATTTCCCGCCAGTTTCTTGTTGAAAACGTCGCGGAATGACGACGCGTACGCGTGACGTCACTGTCTGTAAGGAAATATTAGCGCTGCACCAAACACGGCTAAAAGTCTTCTCTGTTCATGGCGTAATTACTCAGTATTTTGGACATCTGTGTTGCTGAATCTTTTTCAATTTGTTCATTTAATAATGGAGACTATAAAGAACAATGTTGGTGGAAAGCGGTGGATTGCAGCTGTCTTTAGCACAGAGACACTTCTTTGTTTGTTGCGAAGCGGTCAAGCAAACATGTTTTCTCCACGTCAACCAGCATGTTTTTGTGAGATAGATATATATATATATCTTACCGGAGACATCAATGGATTATTCGTCGTCCTGCAGCAGCTGTCAGCTTGGCTCCTCGGCTTCTCTCTGAGATACTATGTGTTCATTGCAGCCTCCGACTCTTAAAGGCCTACTAAAACCCACTACTAGCGACCACACACTCCGATAGCTTATATATCAATGATGAAATATTAACATTGCAACACATGCCAACACGGCCTTTTTAGTTTACTAAATTGCAATTTTAAATTTCCCGCCAGTTTCTTGTTGAAAACGTCGCGGAATGACGACGCGTACGCGTGACGTCACGGACTGTAAGGAAATATTAGCGCTGCACCAAACACGGCTAAAAGTCTTCTCTGTTCATGGCGTGATTACACGGTATTTTGGACATCTGTGTTGCTGAATCTTTTGCAATTTGTTCTTTTAATAATGGAGACTATAAAGAACAATGCTGTTGGTGGAAAGCGGTGGATTGCAGCTGTCTTTAGCACAGAGACACTTCTTTGTTTGTTGCGAAGCGGTCAAGCAAACATGTTTTCTCCACGTCAACCAGCATGGTTTTGTGAGATATATATAGATATATATATATATATATATATACATATATATACACATACATATATATATCTTACCGGAGACATCAATGGATTATTCGTCGTCCTGCAGCAGCTGTCAGCTTGGCTCCTCGGCTTCTCTCTGAGACACTATGTGTTCATTGCAGCCTCCGACACTTAAAGGCCTACTGAAACCCACTACTACCGACCACACACTCCGATAGTTTATATATCAATGATGAAATATTAACATTGCAACACATGCCAATACGGCCGGGTTAGTTTACTAAACTGCAATTTTAAATTTCCCGCCAGTTTCTTGTTGAAAACGTCACGGAATGACGCATACGCGTGACATCACTGTCTGTAAGGAAATATTAGCGCAGCACCAAACACGGCTAAAAGTCTTCTCTGTTCATGGCGTAATTACACGGTATTTTGAACATCTGTGTTGCTGAATCTTTTGCAATTTGTCCATTTAATAACGGAGACTATAAAGAACAATGCTGTTGGTGGAAAGCGGTGGATTGCAGCTGTCTTTAGCACAGAGACACTTCTTTGTTTGTTGCGAAGCGGTCAAGCAAACATGTTTTCTCCACGTCAACCAGCATGTTTTTGTGAGATAGATATATATATATATCTTACCGGAGACATCAATGGATTATTCGTCGTCCTGCAGCAGCTGTCAGCTTGGCTCCTCAGCTTCTCTCTGAGACACTATGTGTTCATTGCAGCCTCCGACACTTAAAGGCCTACTGAAACCCACTACTACCGACCACACACTCCGATAGTTTATATATCAATGATGAAATATTAACATTGCAACACATGCCAATACGGCCGGGTTAGTTTACTAAACTGCAATTTTAAATTTCCCGCCAGTTTCTTGTTGAAAACGTCACGGAATGACGCATACGCGTGACATCACTGTCTGTAAGGAAATATTAGCGCAGCACCAAACACGGCTAAAAGTCTTCTCTGTTCATGGCGTAATTACACGGTATTTTGAACATCTGTGTTGCTGAATCTTTTGCAATTTGTCCATTTAATAACGGAGACTATAAAGAACAATGCTGTTGGTGGAAAGCGGTGGATTGCAGCTGTCTTTAGCACAGAGACACTTCTTTGTTTGTTGCGAAGCGGTCAAGCAAACATGTTTTCTCCACGTCAACCAGCATGTTTTTGTGAGATAGATATATATATATATCTTACCGGAGACATCAATGGATTATTCGTCGTCCTGCAGCAGCTGTCAGCTTGGCTCCTCAGCTTCTCTCTGAGACACTATGTGTTCATTGCAGCCTCCGACTCTTAAAGGCCTACAGAAACCCACTACTACCGACCACACAGTCTGATAGCTTATATATCAATGATGAAATATTAACATTGCAACACATGCCAACACGGCCTTTTTAGTTTACTAAATTGCAATTTTCAATTTCCCGCCAGTTTCTTGTTGAAAACGTCGCGGAATGACGACGCGTACGCGTGACATCACTGTCTGTAAGGAAATATTAGCGCTGCACCAAACACGGCTAAAAGTCTTCTCTGTTCATGGCGTAATTACTCAGTATTTTGAACATCTGTGTTGCTGAATCTTTTGCAATTTGTTCAATTAATAATGGAGACTATAAAGAACAATGCTGTTGGTGGAAAGCGGTGGATTGCAGCTGTCTTTAGCACAGAGACACTTCTTTGTTTGTTGCGAAGCGGTCAAGCAAACATGTTTTCTCCACGTCAACCAGCATGTTTTTGTGAGATATATATTTATATATATCTTACCGGAGACATCAATGGATTATTCGTCGTCCTGCAGCAACTGTCAGCTTGGCTCCTCGGCTTCTCTCTGAGATTCATTGCAGCCTCCGACACTTAAAGGCCTACTGAAACCCACCACAACCGACCACGCAGTCTGATAGTTTCTACATCAATGATGAAATATTAACATTGCAACACATGCCAACATGGCCTTTTTTAGTTTACTAAATTGAAATTTTAAATTTCCCGCCAGTTTCTTGTTGAAAACGTCGCGGAATGACAACGCTTACGCGTGACGTCACTGTCTGTAAGGAAATATTAGCGCTGCACCAAACACGGCTAAAAGTCTTCTCTGTTCATGGCGTAATTACTCAGTATTTTGAACATCTGTGTTGCTGAATCTTATGCAATTTGTTCATTTAATAATGGAGACTATAAAGAACAATGCTGTTGGTGGAAAGCGGTGGATTGCAGCTGTCTTTAGCACCGAGACACTTCTTTGTTTGTTGCGAAGCGGTCAAGCAAACATGTTTTCTCCACGTCAACCAGCATGTTTTTGTGAGATATATATATATATATATATATATCTTACCGGAGACATCAATGGATTATTCGTCGTCCTGCAGCAGCTGTCAGCTTGGCTCCTCGGCTTCTCTCTGAGATTCATTGCAGCCTCCGACACTTAAAGGCCTACTGAAACCCACCACAACCGACCACACAGTCTGATAGTTTATATATCAATGATGAAATATTAACATTGCAACACATGCCAACACGGCCTTTTTAATTTACTAAATTGCAATTTTAAATTTCCCGCCAGTTTCTTGTTGAAAACATCGCGGAATGACGACGCGTACGCGTGACGTCACTGTCTGTAAGGAAATATTAGCGCTGCACCAAACACGGCTAAAGTCATGGCGTAATTACTCAGTATTTTGAACATCTGTGTTGCTGAATCTTATGCAATTTGTTCATTTAATAATGGAGACTATAAAGAACAATGCTGTTGGTGGAAAGCGGTGGATTGCAGCTGTCTTTAGCACAGAGACACTTCTTTGTTTGTTGCGAAGCGGTCAAGCAAACATGTTTTCTCCACGTCAACCAGCATGTTTTTGTGAGATATATATTTATATATATCTTACCGGAGACATCAATGGATTATTCGTCGTCCTGCAGCAGCTGTCAGCTTGGCTCCTCGGCTTCTCTCTGAGATTCATTGCAGCCTCCGACACTTAAAGGCCTACTGAAACCCACCACAACCGACCACACAGTCTGATAGTTTATATATCAATGATGAAATATTAACATTGCAACACATGCCAATATGGCCTTTTTAGTTTACTAAATTACAATTGTAAATTTCCCGCCAGTTTCTTGTTGAAAACGTCGCGGAATGACGACGCGTACGCGTGACGTCACGGACTGTAAGGAAATAGCGCTGCACCAAACACGGCTAAAAGTCTTCTCTGTTCATGGCGTAATTACACAGTATTTTGGACATCTGTGTTGCTGAATCTTTTGCAATTTGTTCAATTAATTACGGAGACTATAAACAACAATGCTGTTGATGGAAAGCGGTGGATTGCAGCTGTCTTTAGCACAGAGACACTTCTTTGTTTGTTGCGAAGCGGTCAAGCAAACATGTTTTCTCCACGTCAACCAGCATGTTTTTGTGAGATATATATTTATATATATCTTACCGGAGACATCAATGGATTATTCGTCGTCCTGCAGCAGCTGTCAGCTTGGCTCCTCGGCTTCTCTCTGAGATTCATTGCAGCCTCCGACACTTAAAGGCCTACTGAAACCCACCACAACCGACCACACAGTCTGATAGTTTATATATCAATGATGAAATATTAACATTGCAACACATGCCAATATGGCCTTTTTAGTTTACTAAATTACAATTGTAAATTTCCCGCCAGTTTCTTGTTGAAAACGTCGCGGAATGACGACGCGTACGCGTGACGTCACGGACTGTAAGGAAATAGCGCTGCACCAAACACGGCTAAAAGTCTTCTCTGTTCATGGCGTAATTACACAGTATTTTGGACATCTGTGTTGCTGAATCTTTTGCAATTTGTTCAATTAATTACGGAGACTATAAACAACAATGCTGTTGATGGAAAGCGGTGGATTGCAGCTGTCTTTAGCACTGAGACACAGCCGGAGTTTCTTTGTGTGTTGTAAAGCGGAGCGGTCAAGCGAACATGTTTTCTCTACGTCAACCAGCATGTTTTTGGATGAGGAAATTGTGATATATATTTTACCGGAGACATCAATGGATTATCCGTCGTCCTGCAGCAGCTGTCATGTCAAAAAAGGCAGCTGTCAGCTTGGCTCCTCGACTTCTCTCTGAGACACTGCGTGTTCACCAATCCAATCCACTATTTGTATAGCACATTTAAACAATAACGTTTCTAAAATGCTACACAGCCATGTTAAAAACAATATTAAAAAAAATAACATTATGCTCCACCAATGACTAAATAAAAACAAAAAATAAATAAATATAAAACCGATATAAAAAAAAACAATATAAAAACAAATATGATTAAAAACTATTTTAAAAGGGTAAAATCAATTAAAACAGTAAAATAGAAATCAAAGTGTATAAAAAACACAGAGGACAACAGAGGACCACACAACTCACGTAGTGTTAAAAGCCAAAGAATAAAAGTGGGTCTTAAGACGAGACTTAAAACACTCCACTGTGGAAGCAGTTTGAACATGGAGGGGCAGAGTGTTCCAGAGCTTAGGGCCGACCACAGAGAAGGCCCTGTCTCCCCTGGTCTTAAGTCTGGTCTTGGGCACCACGAGCTGGAACTGGCTCTCGGACCTCAGAACGCGCGCAGGAATGTAAATTTGGATGAGGTCCGAGATATATTGAGGTGCCAGTCCATGTAAAGATTTAAAAATAAAAAGCAATGTTTTAAAATCAATCCTAAAATGAACAGGGAGCCAGTGCAAACTCTCAAGGATTGGGGTTATATGCTGGCGCTTCCTGGCCCCCGTTAAAAGTCGTGCTGCCGCGTTCTGGACTAAGCAGCCATCCAACCTCGAGGTATGTCTTTACAATCTTTAAAATCTCACTAAAACACTAATAAAACAATAAGCAGATAAGGGATCTTCCAGAATTATCCTAGTAAAAGGTGTCTAAAAACATCGGAATCGCTCACAATGCAATTGCCTTTTTTTTACTTTATTTATTTGTTTTTCTAGTCCTTCGCTATCAATATCCTCAGCCACGAATCTTTCATCCTCGCTGAAATTAATGGGGAAATTGTCGTTTTCTCGGTCCGAATAGCTCTTTTTGTTGGAGGCTCCCATTATAAACAATGTGAGGATGTGAGGAGCCCTCACACGAGTGACGTCATCGTCTGCGACTTCCGGTACAGGCAAGGCTTTTTTTATTAGCGACCAAAAGTTGCAAACTTTATCGTTGATGTTCTCTACTAAATCTTTTCTGCAAATATATGGCAATATCGCGAAATGTTTAAGTATGACACATAGAATGGACCTGCTATCCCCGTTTGAATAAGAAAATCTCATTTCAGTAGGCCTTTAATTAAAAAAATCTAATACTGAAATTGCATGTGTTGCTCAGATGTATTGACAAAAGTATTTGGCCACCATTCCAAATGATCAGAATCAGGTGTCCTAATCACTTGGCCTGACCAGAGGTGTATGAAATTAAGTACTTAGGCATGGAGACTGTTTCTACAAACATAGGACAATTCCATGCTCCCAACCTTGTGGGAACAGTTTAGAGCGGGCCCCCTTCCTCTTCCAACATGACTGTGCACCAGTGCGCAAAGCGAGATCCATAAAAACAGAGGACAGAGTCTGATGTGGATGAACTTGACTGGCCTGGGCAGAGTCCTGTCCTGAACTCGATAGAACACCTTTGGGATGAACTACAATGGAGACTGAGAGCCAGGCCTTCTCGACCAACATCAGTGTGTGACCTCACCAAAGCTTTTTTGGAAGAATGTTCGACAATTCCTATAAACGCACTCCGCAACCTTGTTGACAGCCTTCCCAGCAGAGTTTATACTGTAATAGCTGCAATTGGTGGACCCACATCATATTGAACCCCATAGGTTAGGAATGTGATGGCACTTCAAGTTCAAGGCAGGTGGCCGAATACTTTTAGCAATAGAGTGTATGTTTATTCTTTGTTTTATTAATTACTTTGGTTTTGTATATGTAGGTCTGAACTTATGTGTTTACATGGTGAGGCAAAAAAAAGGCCCTATGATTTCCACGTTAATGGAATCACTGACAGAATTGGCAAATGAACATGGAATAAACTGTTAAAGGGGAACATTATCACAATTTGAAAAGGGTTAAAAACAATAAAAATCAGTTCCCAGTGGCTTGTTGTATTTTTTGAAGTTTTTTTCAAAATTTTACCGGTCTCGGAATATCCCTAAATAAAGCTTTAAAGTGCCTTATTTTCGCTCTCTGCGAAGACACTGGCCATTTCCCTGTGACGTCACACAGTGCTGCCAATGTAAACAAACAATGGGAATACCACAGCAAGATATAGCGACATTAGCTCGGATTCAGACTCAGATTTCAGCGACTTAAGCGATTCAACAGATTACGCATGTATTGAAACAGATGGTTGGAGTATGAAAGTATTGAAGAAGAAACTGAAGCTATTGAGTGAATTCATAGCCATAGCATGGCCGAATAGCTGCGTTAGCATCGCCGGTAAAATGTGCGGACCAAACGATCAGGACTTTCGCATCTTGTGACACGGGAGCAACTTAAATCCGTCGATTGGTAAGTGTTTTTTTCGCATTAAATGTGGGTGGAAGGAAACGTAATATAGCTGCAAATGCATATACAGGTTATCCATACATCTCTGTGCCATGTCTGCTTTAGCACCGCCGGTAAATAGGATGTTAGCATCGATTAGCGTAGCATGTTAGCATCGATTAGCTGGCAGTCAACAAAACTCACCTTTGTGATTTCGTTGACTATCGTTGCCAATGCATCTGCAGGTTATCCATACATCTCTGTGCCATGTCTGCCTTAGCATTGCCGGTAAAATGTGGAGACACTCCGGCACATTCAATGGGGGTCTGGCGGCAGATTTCTTGCCACTTTCGCATCTTCGGGCCAGTGGTGCAACTTGAATCTCTCCCTATTAGTGTTGTTACACCCTCCGACAACACACCGTCGAGGCATGATGTCTCCAAGGTTCCAAAAAATAGTCAAAAAAACGGAAAATAACAGAGCTGTGACCCGGTGTTTGTAATGTGTTGAAAATGAAAATGGCGGGTATGTTACCTCGGCGACGTCACATTCTGACATCATCGCCTCCAGCGCGATAAACAGAAAGGCGTTTAATTCACCAAAATTCACCCATTTAGAGTTCGGAAATCGGTTAAAAAAATAGATGGTCTTTTTTCTGCACCATCAAGGTATATATTGACTCTTACATAGGTCTGGTGATAATGTTCCCCTTTAAATGCGTATTATCATAAATATTTAAAGTACCCAATATTTTGAATGAAATGAAATGTAATATTCATAAAGGATGCGTTCACTATTGTTATATTATCCATCAATCACTTGGTTTATTCCCATTAGCCATTAATGTAATTAGCCAAAGATCAAAGTTGATCCAGCAAATGTAAACTTGGACTTTCCACGGATGTGAAAACAGAGAAAACAAAGTATGTAACCTGACTAATGCTTGACTCTCACCAAGCAACACCGATGTTGGTTTGTATGACCAACTAATACAGTATAAAACTGCAGTGGTACAATTAAGAAGCAACCAAAATAAACACAAATGTTATGTATGCCCCAGACGAGAAGGGTCACAACAAAACAATATGAGGCCAATCAGGGGACCACTGGTATGACTCTTTCACTACTAATAAAAGGGACTTTGAAAAGGTAATCTAATCCACCAGCTGCAATTAAGGCAGGGAGTGCCTTGTCACTATAAATTATCTGCTCTTTCACTCATGTTCTCCAATGTGGATGCTGAGCCGAGCATACACAGTCAAAGAAATCCACCCCCATTTGGACAATCATTCACTTAGAACACCAATCATGTCAAATCCAGCGTTTGATTGTTTGTGTGAAATATCTTTTGGAACACAGACACTTTATGGACGCTTCATATAAGTTGGCAAGACCTACAGCTTGTTGCAAGTAAACAACGAGCGGTGACGATCCTCACCGATTTAATCAACGCATACCCGCTATGTTTACACATGTTTATGGCCCATTTGACATCATACACTAACATTGATTTCAACATGCCCTTTGCAAAAAGTCAGCTGGGATAGGCTCCAGCTTCCAGCAACCCTGAACATGATAAGCAGTACAAAATGAATTAAAGGCCTGCTGAAACCCACCAAGCAGTCTAATAGTTTATATATCAATGATGAAATCTTAACATTGCAACACATGCCAATACGGCCTTTTTAGTTTACTAAATTGCAATTTTAAATTTCGCGCGAAGTATCCTGTATGATGACGCGTGCGCTTGACGTCACGGATTGTAGCGGACATTTTGTTCCAGCCCGATCCCAGCTATAAGTCGTCTGCTTTAATCGCATGATTATACAGTATTCTGGACATCTGTGTCGCTGAATCTTTTGCAGTTTGTTCAATTAATAATGGAGACGTCAAAGAAGAAAGATGTAGGTGGGAAGCGGTGTATTGCGGCTGCCTTTAGCAACAAAAACACAGCCGGTGTTTCCTTGTTTACATCCACAAAGGTGAAGCTTTACTGTGGAACAGAGCGGTCAAGCGAACATGGTTCTCTACCACATGTCGACCGGCAGGTTTCGGTGAAAAAATGGTGGAAATAAGTCAGCTCTTAACATAGACATGAGTGGAGCTTGCGTCGGTCCTTGTGCACCTGTCAAAGAGGCAGCTGCGTACTCTCTTGCCTCCTCCGACCGGCCGCCCCTGAACGTGGGATGCTTCCACCGTGGAGGAGGGGGAAAAAAAGTTCTGCCCGGCCCGACCGGCTGCCTTCGCTTCGCCTCGTCGAGAAACTTGGCTTCCTTCAGAGACACTGGCGGTCACCACACCCGTGGCCACACCCCGCCGACTTTCAGGTACGACTATATAATCTCACTAAAAACACTAGTAACACAATAAGCAGATAAGGGATTTTCCAGAATTATCCTAGTAAATGTGTCTAATAACATCTGAATCGTTCCCACTGCCCTGTCTTTTTTTTTTTTTTTTTTTAGTCCTTCACTCTCACTATCCTCATCCACAAATCTTTAATCCTCGCTCAAAATAATAAGGAAATAGTTGGTTTCTCGGTCTGAATCGCTCTCGCTGCTGGTGGCCATGATTGTAAACAATGTGAGGATGTGAGGAGCTCTACAACCCGTGACGTCACGCGCACATTGTCTGCTACTTCCGGTACAGGCAAGGCTTTTTTATTAGCGACCAAAAGTTGCAAACTTTATCGTGGATGTTCTCTACTAAATCCTTTCAGCAAAAATATGGCAATATCGCGAAATGATCAAGTATGACACATAGAATGGACCTACTATCTCCATTTAAATAAGAAAATCTCATTTCAGTAGGCCTTTAAAGGATGAATAGCAGGGGTCGGGAACCTTTTTGGCTGAGGGAGCCATGAAAGCCAAATATTTCAAAATGTATTTCCGTGAGAGCCATATAATATTTTATTACCACTGCATACAACTACATGCGTGCGTGCATTTTTAAGTAAGACCAAGATTTTTACAGTATAATAAATCTCTTATTCTTTTTAATGACATTGGTATTCTGAAGCTAACCGATAGTAAATACAATTATTTTTAACATTAATGCGATTTCTTGAACAGGTGCGGTAGAAAATGGATGGATGGATTATGCATGAGAATGTTTTATATTTTGAACATCTTCTGTAATACTGATTACCAGCGGAACTATTCATTATTTATCGTGTTAAGCAAATATTTATCTGAGAGCCAGATGCAGTCATCAAAAGAGCCACATCGGGTTCGAGAGCCATAGGTTCCCTAACCCTGATGGATAGACGCCAATGTCACCTCATAAATACAACATGACACAATATTCTCAAGAAAAGCCCATGAAAAGCCTTAATTCAACTAAAGTACTCATTTGCTTTTCAAAAATGGATGACACTATCATCCTTTGATCAATTGTTACAGAGACAGACTACACCAAACAAAATACATTATTACAAGATTATGTCCAATCCGAGTGTTGCTTTGACATAACATTAAAATGACAAAAAGCGTTAAGTGAGTCACATTCTGCTGTTATGGAAAGATTGCTGTGCAAGAAATTGATTAGGGATAAAAAAAAAAAAAAAACAGGAGTGGTGTAGTCGAGTGTAGCAGCTGAGTCTAAAAACAGTACCTGGTGTACATACCAAAGAGACTGAGGTCTCTATCGCCACAACTAAGGAGATGCAGAGCGGAGATAAACTGGAGGTTTTAGTGATCGCCTGCTATCAATGAAATCTTTTGTAGCTGTTCAAGTTTTGCTTATATCTGTAAATGCACCACTGTTCACAGAGACTTACTGAGTGAATGATAGGACTTCTTACCTGGAGGTAGGTCAACGTGGTTGCTCACATCTTAGGAGGGATTTTGGTACACTCCTCCTTATGGATACTCTCCGAATCCTGAATGTTTCAAGGCTAGAAGAGACATCCATGACCCAGCTTCAGTGTTCAGGCTGAGGACAGATGTGTCAGGAACTCACATGGCTGCAGTTTTATTGACCCCAAGATGCAGGAACCAGCAGACAGAGCACAGCCAAAATGAGTTTTAATTTAATCAAAACAGAAATAAAGCAGTCTTGCATGTAAGAGTTCAGCACATAAGTCAATCTTCGAGCCTTGAGGAGTGCTCGAGACATGGAGGCATGCTGATTGGCAGCAGGTGTGGACCGGCTGCCAATCAACCAGGTGAGGGAAGAACCACAGTGCTCAGCAGGACAAACAGGAAATGGAAACAAAATAAGAGCATTGATGGGAAGTAAATACAAAACAAGGAAACAAACAGGGCTTCACGGTGGCAGAGGGGTTAGTGCGTCTGCCTCACAATACGAAGGTCCTGCAGTCCTGGGTTCAAATCCAGGCTCGGGATCTTTCTGTGTGGAGTTTGCATGTTCTCCCCGTGACTGCGTGGGTTCCCTCCGGGTACTCCGGCTTCCTCCCACCTCCAAAGACATGCACCTGGGGATAGGTTGATTGGCAACACTAAATTGGCCCTAGTGTGTGAATGTAAGTGTGAATGTTGTCGGTCTATCTCTGTTGGCCCTGTGATGAGGTGGCGACTTGTCCAGGGTGTACCCTGCCTTCCGCCCGATTGTAGCTGAGATAGGCGCCAGCGCCCCCCGCGACCCCGAAAGGGAATAAGCAGTAGAAAATGGATGGATGGATGGAAACAAACAGAAATTAAGTGACAGATCGTCACAAGAAAGTTGTCATCCAGGATTTCGAAGGGCCTTAATTAATAAATGTTTGCTTGTAAAACATATGCAAACTTGATAGCACATGCAAAGATGAGCTACTAAACATGTGCAAAGTGGATTGCGCCTGTTAAGTAAGCAGAATAACATGTGCCATCCATTTTGCGTCTACATTAATATACTAAATATATAGTAATCATCAAAACGCCCATAATACTGGGAGGAAAAGATGCAAATATAATCATTTAGCGTGTGCAATGTGAGTTATCAACACTCATCACCGTTTTGCCAGCACTATTTTGCGTTTTATTTCGCACGGGTCAGAGGGACGTGGGGCGATTCAGCTCGGTTGGTAGAGCGGCCGTGCCAGCAACTTCAGGGTTGCAGGTTCGATCCCCGCTTCCGCCATCCTAGTAACTGCTGTTTGTGTCCTTGGGCAAGACACTTTACCCACCTGCTCCCAGTGCCACCCACACTGGTTTAAAAATAATGTAACTTAGGTATTGGGTTTCACTATGTAAAAGCTTTGAGTCACTTGAGAAAAGTGCTGTATAAAAAAATATATATATATATATATAAATATATTATTCAAACTGACAGTTCCACACACAGCTGCAGCATCAGTGCTTGCACTCCACAGACAGATGATGGACGGATGAAAATATTCTGTCTTACGTGTCTTTCAACTTTTTGGACGGTCAAAAAAAATAATAAAATCAGACATATTGTCTATTCAGCAACATCATTTGATAATGTTGTCGCTGCTAGAGAATTTAAGGCCTTATTAAAACAAATTAAATGTATGCGTTATGGACCCTTTTTTTTTCTGATGTTCTTTTCTTTTCAGATAGAATATATTGAAAATAATTTTTATGAGAAAAAACGTATTTAAATACGCATTTTTTTTAAAAAGAAACACGAAAAAATAAAGGGTTTCAATGTAGATGCACTCTATGACTGCTTCTAAAATGCCCATAAAAACAGTAGAAGTCTCTTGCACATTTGAAAACATAGCAAAACTCTGCAGGTATAAGAATGATTATTAAAAGCGTTACTAAAACGGCTTTCTTTCGTCTCCGTAATATCGCTAAAATTCGCTCCATTCTGTCCACTAAAGACGCTGAGATCATTATCCATGCGTTTGTTACGTCTCGCCTCGATTACTGTAACGTATTATTTTCGGGTCTCCCCATGTCTAGCATTAAAAGATTACAGTTGGTACAAAATGCGGCTGCTAGACTTTTGACAAGAACAAGAAAGTTTGATCACATTACGCCTGTACTGGCTCACCTGCACTGGCTTCCTGTGCACTTAAGATGTGACTTTAAGGTTTTACTACTTACGTATAAAATACTACACGGTCTAGCTCCAGCCTATCTTGCCGATTGTATTGTCCCGGCAAGAAATCTGCGTTTAAAGGACTCCGGCTTATTAGTGATTCCCAAAGCCCAAAAAAAGTCTGCGGGCTATAGAGCGTTTTCCGTTCGGGCTCCAGTACTCTGGAATGCCCTCCCGGTAACAGTTCGAGATGCCACCTCAGTAGAAGCATTTAAGTCTCACCTTAAAACTCATCTGTATACTCTAGCCTTTAAATAGACTCCCTTTTTAGACCAGTTGATCTGCCGTTTCTTTTCTTTTTCTTCTATGTCCCACTCTCCCTTGTGGAGGGGGTCCGGTCCGATCTGGTGGCCATGTACTGCTTGCCTGTGTATCGGCTGGGGACATCTCTGCGCTGCTGATCCGCCTCCGCTTGGGATGGTTTCCTGCTGGCTCCGCTGTGAACGGGACTCTCGCTGCTGTGTTGGATCCGCTTTGGACTGGACTCTCGCGACTGTGTTGGATCCATTATGGATTGAACTTTCACAGTATCATGTTAGACCCGCTCGACATCCATTGCTTTCCTCCTCTCCAAGGTTCTCTTCTCATAGTCATCATTGTCACCGGCGTCCCACTGGGTCATTATTGTCACCGATGTCCCACTGGGTGTGAGTTTTCCTTGCCCTTATGTGGGCCTACCGAGGATGTCGTAGTGGTTTGTGCAGCCCTTTGAGACACTAGTGATTTAGGGCTATATAAGTAAACATTGATTGATTGATTGATTGATAATATGAATGTGCAGTAAATGAGAGTGTCTCTTTGAAGATGCCCCATATAGTACATGCAAAATCCTTATTTAAATAAGGCAGTCTGCACCACTTTTCAATTGCACACACAGTGTTAGTAAATCACACACAACATGTCCACTAACGGAGCACTTTATTTCATAGATTGCAAATGCTGTTTAGCGCTTGGTGTTTGGATATTTGTAAATCTGGCTACTAGTGTTCATCAGTCCTTCAATGTGTACCCTTGTCATACACTCTTAAAATTGATTTTGGCTTTTAGACACAAACTATTCTCCCCTCTCCCCTCTCCCCTCAGGCAGGAGACTAAGGTCCATCCAGACCCACACCTCCCGCCACCTGAACAGTTTTTTCCCCTCGGCCATCAGACACATGAACAATAACAAGATCTGATAGCTCAGTCACAGCTCATGTTATTCTACTCTGTGTTATATGTGTTTTATGTTGCACGATTGCACCAAGAAAAATTCCTAGTTTGTGAACCGGCTCTCAAACAATGGCAATAAAAACTATTCTGATTCTGATTCTGATTCTGATAGACTTAGACTTGGACTTACACAAACTTTATTGATCCACAAGGGAAATTTTAGTCAGGAGGACTATTGTTGTCAAGTTGGCAGAACCTACTGCCCACTACAACAAAGTAAGAAGAGTAATGACAACTTCAACTAGAAAAAAAGTGTGAAACTCACAAACCCCGTTTCCATATGAGTTGGGAAATTGTGTTAGATGTAAATATAAACGGAATACAATGATTTGCAAATCCTTTTCAACCCATATTCAGTTGAATATGCTACAAAGACAACATATTTGATGTTCAAACTGATAAACATTTTTTTTTTTGTAAATAACCATTAACTTCAGAATTTGATGCCAGCAACACGTGACAAAGAAGTTGGGAAAGGTGGCAATAAATACTGATAAAGTTGAGGAATGCTCATCAAACACTTATTTGGAACATCCCACAGGTGTGCAGGCTAATTATGAACAGGTGGGTGCCATGATTGGGTATAAAAGAAGCTTCCATGAACTACTAAGTAATTCACAAACAAGGATGGGGCGAGGGTCACCACTTTGTAAGCAAATTGTCGAACAGTTTTAGAACAACATTTCTCAACGAGCTATTGCAAGGAATTCAGGGATTTTACCGTCTACGGTCCGTAAAATCATCAAAAGGTTCAGAGAATCTGGAGAAATCACTGCACGTAAGCGATGATATTACGGACCTTTGACCCCTCAGGCGGTACTGCATCAAAACCCGACATCAGTGTGTAAAGGATATCACTACATGGGCTCAGGAACACTTCATAAAACCACTGTCAGTAACTACAGTTGGTCGCTACAGCTGTAAGTGCAAGTTAAAACTCTACTATGCAAAGCGAAAGCCATTTATCAACAACACCAAGGAACGCCGCCGGCTTCGCTGGGCCCGAGCTCATCTAAGATGGACTGATGCAAAGTGGAAAAGTGTTCTGTGGTCTGACGAGTCCACATTTCAAATTATATTTGGAAACTGTGGACGTGGTGTCCTGCGGAACAAAGAGGAAAATAACCATCCAGATTGTTATAGGCGCAAAGTTCAAAAGCCAGCATCTGTGATGGTATGGGGGTGTATTAGTGCCCAAGGCATTAATGCTGAATGGTCCATACAGGTTTTGGAGCAACTAATGTTGTCATCTGAGCAACGTTATCATGGACGCCCCTGCTTATTTCAGCAAAACAATGCCAAGCCACGTGTTACAACAGCTTGGCTTCGTAGTAAAAGAGTGCGGGTACTTTTATGGCCTACCTGCAGTCCAGACATGTCTCCCATCGAAAATGTGTGGTGCGTTATGAAGCATAAAATACGACAACAAGACCCCGGACTGTTGAACAAATTAAGCTGTACATCAAGCAAGAATGGGAAAGAATTACACTTTCAAAGCTTCAACAATTAGTTTCCTCAGTTCCCAAATGTTTATTGAGTATTGTTAAAAAAAAAGGTGATGTAACACAGTGGTGAACATGCCCTTTCCCAACTACTTTGGCACGTGTTGCAGCCATAAAATTCTAAATTAATTAATATTTGCAAAAAAAAAATGTTTATGAGTTTGAACATCAAATATCTTGTCTTTGTAGTGCAAATATGGGTTGAAAAGGATTTGCAAATCATTGCACTCCGTTTATATTTACATCTAACACAATTTCCCAACTCATATGGAAACGGAGTTTGTATTAAAAACCCTTAGCTTCAGAAAGTAAGTCAAGGTAGGACTTTCAACCAACACGCATGCACCAGCAATGGGACGTCACGCCCAGTGTAGAAACTTGATAATCTGATCAAAAATAAATTTAATCAACATCTTTTTTAGTTCTCTTCTTTTTCGGTGAACATCACATGATACAGAAAAAAAATTACGAGTAGTATCACCTATCTTCATATAGTGTGGCTTGGCTCAGAGGGTAGAATTGCCATCTTATAGAATGGCAAGCTGTAAACGGTCAACTTCATGTTCACCCTGCTTCTCTGCTCCTAATTGCTTATGGTTATCTTCGTGTGTGGAATGGCAAATGTGATGATGTATGTATACTAGGGCTGGGCAACGATTAAAATTTTTAATCAAAGTTAATCGCACTATTTCTCTGATTAATCGCGATTAACTGCATTGTATACGCAAAGCCCAATAATGAATTCAAAAGTAGTGTGTAGTGCACCTTTATTGGAATATTCTCCCACATGAACAAAAGCGCCAAAACATTTGTTGTGCAAACACAATTTAAATCAGTCCTTGTTAAACAGTAGCAGTTAAATAGCATATTTTATGAAAATCAACTCAAAAAATGTAAATACAATCATTCAAGCTTATTGCCACTGCCAGGGTATTTAAGTTATCCTGTTTGTTATGGAAAATAAATATAATCTACATACAAATCTCTGAGCCACAATCATAACATCTGAACAGGCAATTTCTGAGGTAACAGCAGGAACATTTTTTTTAATCAGGGATCTTATGTTTAAAAAACCTATATTATAGGTAGTGGGCTGTTTTAGGGAATTTTTGATCAAATTATCCGTAGTAGCAATATTAATAATGTTGTGTTTATTATGCGTAGTGCACTTAAAATAATTATGACCATATCTAGGAATTGATATGATGGGAATTTTCCGATTGTTTGCTTGGTGCTTTGATAAACTGAACGCATCATATACATGGTACTATATTGTGATGTTATGAGCCAGGGAAAAAAAGAACTACCCTACCCAGCATGCAACAGGAGTGACGAGCATGCGCGGTAGGTTGTGTCGCCATGACGGCATCTTGTATGTTGTGATATGCACGCTCTGAAAGATAACGTTAAGAACTCAGCCAACACTCCTCGTCTGCATTATTCATAAATAGACAGACAACACATATACTCCGCTGCTTCACAGGCCGCTGGATGTAGCCGGCAAAGTATTCCCATGCTAGCTAGCCGGTCTAGCAAGCACGCGTCATTCAGTCCAAAACGGCCCGATCTATCCACATTCAGAATTGTCTGGCGGTCGTAAGTGATCCCGCCCGGAGTGACCACGCTGTAAGCCAGCCATTAAATTTGCAGAATTGTCCGGTATTTTTGCCAAATGTTCCATCTTTACCAAGAGCCCCTCGACGCCGAAGCCCATCCGGGTGACACCATCTTGTTAAGAAAAGGCGTTAACAAAATAAAAGCATGTAAACAACATACGCAAATGTGCGATAAAATAATTGTCGGCGTTAATAGATTGATGAGTTAACTCGTAATTAACGCATTAATTTACCCACCCCTAATGTATACATATATGTACATATGCTCAGGTAGAGTGACATGCTACATAAATACAGACCTTTTACCATGTTGAGTCAAATTGGCTTACAGTTGTAGGAACTTGATACAATGTATTGAACCAACCTTTATAATGTTATCTCAACTATCAATCCATCCATTTTCTACCGCTTATTCCCTTTCGGGGTTGCGGGGGGCGCTGGCGCCCATCTCAGCTACAATCGGGTGGAAGGCGGGGTACACCCTGGACAAGTCGCAACCTCATCGCAAGGCCAACACAGATAGACAGACACACTCACATTCACACACTAGGGCCAATTTAGTGTTGCCAATCAACCTATCTCCAGGTGCATGTCTTTGGAAGTGGGAGGAAGCCGGAGTACCCGGGGAGAACCCACGCATTCACGGGGAGAACATGCAAACTCCACACAGAAAGATCCCGAGCCTGGATTTGAACCCAGGACTGCAGGACCTTTGTATTGTGAGGCAGACGCACTAACCCCTCTGCCACAGTGAAGCCCGTTATCTCAACTAATATTTTGTAATTCATCCTACATCAGACTGGATGTCAATCCATGTTTTGAAGTGTAATATACTTGACACTATAAGTTGACTCAATTGGGACGGCGTGGCGCAGTGGGGAGAGTGGCCGTGCGCAACCCGAGCGTCCCTGGTTCAATTCCCACCTAGTACCAACCTCGTCACGTCCGTTGTGTCCTGAGCAAGACACTTCACCCTTGCTCCTGATGGGTGCTGGTTGGCGCCTTGCATGGCAGCTCCCTCCATCAGTGTGTGAATGTGTGTGTGAATGGGTAAATGTGGAAGTAGTGTCAAAGCGCTTTGAGTACCTTGAAGGTAGAAAAGCGCTATACAAGTACAACCCATTTATCATTTATTTATTATTTATAACTCTGTCAAGGCCGTAAGATGACCTGACTGAGTTTAAGTTGAGTCAACATTTTTTTTACAGTGGAGCAGGTTTCAACTTCCACATGTGACAGTGGGGATGGTGTAATCTGTGTCATATTCTCGTCCTCTGAACACGTCGAGTGGATTTGATGTCAAATAACTTAATTTTGGCCCTTATCTGACCACATTACAATCTCCCAAACCTACTTTGAGTCATTCAGGTGTTCATCGGCAGACTTCTTGGGCACTACAAGCACTGCTCTTCTCACCTACCAGGGGGTGAACAAGGGGACGGGTCAAATGCAGAGGACAAATGTCAACAATCATTGGTACTTTAACCTTTAACTTTTTTAATCCCGATACAGTAAATCGTTTTTTCTTGGTGACTGTGGTCCAGGCTCCCTTGAGATCATTAGCTTGTCATTCTAGGCTGAACCTATGGTGAAATCTATCTTGGCGCTTCAGAGCAAGATTCTGAATTTTGGTTTCCATCTCACCAAGTTTCTTGCAGAGAAGCATATTTATATTTCCAATCCAATGGGATTGTGGAGTTGAGATTAGGACTACTTTGCTACTTTGTTATTTGTGTATACTTCATGGCTACATTACTGTTCTGTGCACAAATCAACATGCTTGCTGGTTGGTAGGGATTGAATATGTCCCGATCCCGATAATGGGAACGGACTGGGGGTCGATATTTGCCTTTTTTAACTGATGGGCGATCAACTGATGAGCTACCGAGCCCAGCTGATCTTTACCACAGCTTTGTCCCAGTATTTACCTGGCTGAAGATTATACTCACATGAAAGATTCCTTTAAAAGGGATGCGCACTTAGGGAGACACAATTACATTTCCACATTTATTGTTACACACATACAGGAGTTGCATTATTTCTAGAACACCTGCAAGGGACTATCCACAGAGTGAAGACACTTCTAAGATACCAATTCTCACAACTGCAGGGTAAAATAAACCAAGTTTCTTCCTTGTACCATTATCACTGCAGGACTAGAGGAAAATTCAAGCAAATGTAAGCAAGGAAATTGCTCAGCATGCCATACACACACATAAGCACACACAAGCACACACACACACACACACACACACATCTTGCCTACTTTGTGGGGACCCACGTTTGGTTAGTAAGTTGTGAGGGCCCTCTTTCCACACACACACACACACACTTTTTTGATTGATTGATTAATACTTTTATTAGTAGATTGCACAGTACAGTACATATTCCGTACAATTGACCACTAAATGGTAACACCCGAATAAGTTTTTCAACTTGTTTAAGTCGGGGTCCACGTTAACCAATTCATGGTAAATCACACGCGCGCGCACAAGCACACACACATACTGGTATGCATCTTGAATTTGATGATTATTCGTGGGGACCACCCTTTCTACAGATTGTGGAGGCATAAAAAAAAAAGAGGTAAAATGTCCACTGCCCAGTTAGCTCATACACGTCTTTAAATCTCTGGTTTGATGAAGTAATGTGCTGATCATTCTTACTGGGGACCCTGGAGAAAAAGAGTTAATATGGTTCATGAGGACCACATTTTAATAATTTTGCATAATTCACACAAATTTGTACGTGACTACTGAGGACCATTTATAGGAAGTGCCACCACTTAAATGTTAAAGAAAATTCTGCATCTTCTGTGACATTACTGAAAACTGCTATTTAGCAGTAATGAAGTTGTCTGCAACTCCAACTACCATATATAGAAGGATGGAAAAATCTGAATGTGAATCATACTTTAAGGCAGTGGTTCTCAACCTTTTTTCAGTGATGTACCCCCTGTGAACATTTTTTTAATTCAAGTACCCCCTAATCAGAGCAAAGCATTTTTGGTTGCGAAAAAGAGATAAAGAAGTAAAATACAGCACTATGTCATCAGTTTCTGATTTATTAAATTGTATAACAGTGCAAAATATTGCTCATTTGTAGTGGTCTTTCTTGAACTATTTGGAAAAAAATATATAAAAATAACTGAAAAGTTCCATCCATCCATTTTCTACCGCTTATTCCCTTATGGGGTCGCGGGGGGCGCTGGCGCCTATCTCAGTTATAATCGGGCGGAAGGCGGGGTACAACCTGGACAAGTCGCCACCTTATCGCAGTAACTTGTTGAAACATGAAAAAGTGATTCAATTATAAATAAATATTTCTACATATAGAAGTAATCATCAACTTAAAGTGCCCTCTTTGGGGATTTTAATAGAGATTCATGAACTTCATTCTAAACATTTCTTCACAAAAAAATAAATCTTTAACATCAATAAAAAATCTAGCTGTCACCACTGAATATTGCATTGTTAAATTTATTTTCACAGTTTATGAACTTACATTCATATTTTGTTTAAGTATTATTCAATAAATATATTTATAAAGGATTTTTGAATTGGTGTTATTTTTAGAATATTTGAAAAAAAATCTCACGTACCCCTTGGCATACCTTCAAGTACCCCCAGGGGTACGCGTACCTCCATTTGAGAACCACTGCTTTAAGGCAATAATGTTTTATAAACATGCAGTATGAAAATGTCATCTTAAAGAACACTAAACCAGATTTTGTTTTTGGAAAAATATATTTGTTTCAACTAAGGATGGATACCATACAGAATCAAAGCACTATTAATGCAAGGATAACAAATGTTTCACTTTTCACTTAGGCGTCTTCAGAATGGATTTCACTATAATTTAAAAAAGGTTTCCCTTTAAGGAACCTGTTTTTTTTGTCCCCATACCGTCAGAGGTACCCTAAAGGTGACTGTGTCAGCAGAGCAATGTCCCCACTAAGTCAGCATTGCCCGAACACAAACACACACACACACACACACACACGCAAACACACACAAACACACTAAACAAGAGGACAGCTTCAATGTAAAGTAAGCGTGAAACTATCCATCCATCCATCCATCATCTTCCGCTTATCCGAGGTCGGGTCGCGGGGGCAGCAGCCTAAGCAGGGAAGCCCAGACTTCCCTATCTCCAGCCACTTCGTCTAGCTCTTCCCGGGGGATCCCGAGGCGTTCCCAGGCCAGCCGGGAGACATAGTCTTCCCAACGTGTCCTGGGTCTTCCCCGTGGCCTCCTACCAGCTGGACGTGCCCTAAACACATCCCTAGGGAGGCATTCGGGTGGCATCCTGACCAGATGCCCGAACCACTTCATCTGGCTCCTCTCGATGTGAAGGAGCAGCGGCTTTACTTTGAGTTCCTCCCGGATGGCAGAGCTTCTCACCCTATCTCATTTTGGCCGCTTGTACCTGTGATCTTATCCTTTCGGTCATGACCCAAAGCTCATGACCATAGGTGAGGATGGGAACGTAGATCGACCGGTAAATTGAGAGCTTTGCCTTCCGGCTCAGCACCTTCTTCACCACAACGGATCGATACAACGTCCGCATTACTGAAGACGCCGCACCGATCCGCCTGTCGATCTCACGATCCACTCTTCCCTCACTCGTGAACAAGACTCCTAGGTACTTGAACTCCTCCACTTGGGGCAGGGTCTCCTCCCCAACCCGGAGATGGCACTCCACCCTTTTCCGGGCGAGAACCATGGACTCGGACTTGGAGGTGCTGATTCTCATTCCGGTCGCTTCACACTCGGCTGCGAACCGATCCAGTTCGCAGCCGGGTGAAACTATTGATACCTAATATAAAATAATATAAACAGTATTAAAGTAATTATACTGACATGTTTTCTTTTCTTTTGTTCTTATCAATAAAATATTTTTGGGGTTTTTTTTTGTTATTGTTTGCAAACTAAGGGATTAAGTCTCTGGATATAGGAAAGCTTTAAGGGCCAAAACCCAAAGTATTTAAATGGGGGCCAACAGTAGTTTTTGTTTTTGTTTAGTAATTGTGCACTACCCAGGAGCCACTTAATTTTGATTTCAAAAGTCCACAAATTTAACACAACATCTGATTTACAACAACACTGGCAAATTCAACATTTGATAAGACAAGCTTTATAAAATGTTGTGGAGAGGCGCAGCCGACGGGCCGACAGCGGGATAGGACAAATCGTGGTCCTACCCAAGATGGCGGCCAGGAGGCGGAGTATGCAGCGGAACGGAGAGGCGGGGCGCGCCTGGAGTGCCGCTGCAGCGATCAGAACCAGGTGCGTAATTCACACACCTGCTCTCAATCTGTGCATCTCTTCCTGCTGTATAAAAGGGGAGAAGGAGGAGCAATCGGGGCAGAAGAAGTAGGAGAACCACCAGACGAACAAGACGAGCAAGCAGAGACCAACGATGAGCCTCCGAGGAAGACGGAGTCACCGGCGATCGAAAGACCAGCCGAGTCGAGCAGCAGAGGAGGAAGCGCTGGAAATCGGCGTAAAATGCACCTGGGGATAGGTTGATTGGCAACACTAAATTGGCCCTAGTGTGTGAATGCGAGTGTGAATGTTATCTGTCTATCTGTGTTGGCCCTGCGATGAGGTGGTGACTGGTGGATGAACCAGAGTCAAACCTGCTCCGCGATGTCTTTCATCAATGGTCCATGCAACCCGCACGATGGCGGCTGGAAGCCGTTCACAAATGTATATATAAAATGTCGATCGGGACATCTTTATAGGGATTAAATACTCACCAAGTAAAAAAAAAATAAAAAAATACTCATCAAGTACTTAATCTATCTATCCATTCATTTTCTACCACTTGTCCCTTTCGCGGCCTCGGCGGTGTTGGAGCCTATCCCAGTTGCACAAGGGCGAAAGGCAGGGTACATGCTGGACATGTCGCCACCTCATCACAGGGCCAACAGACAACTATTCACACTCACATTCACACACTCGGGCCATTCCCCTCAATATATACAGTACATGCAGTTACCTTTGTTTAATGTCTTTTATGTGGCAGTGTCTCTCTTTTATCTATCTCTCGCTAACAATAAAAGCTACTATTAAAAAATCGGATTGTTTACATCTTTGTAAGGCCTACTTATTCCCCTGACTTAATGATATTATACACAATAGCCCCTTTTTGCTTGAGATAGCTGTTCTTAACATATAGCGTATTTTTCGGAGTATAAGTCGCTCCGGAGTATAAGGCGCACCTGCCGAAAAGGCATAATAAAGAAGGAAAAAAACACATATAAGTCGCACTGGAGTATAAGTCGCATTTTTGGGGGAAATGTATTTGATAAAACCCAACACCAAGAATAGACATTTTAAAGGCAATTTAAAATAAATAAAGAATAGTGAACAACAGGTTGAATAAGTGTACGTTATATGACGCATAAATAACCAACTGAGAAGGTGCCTGGTATGTTAACGTAACATATTATGGTAAGAGTCATTCAAATAACTATAAAATATACAACATGCTATACGTTTACCAAACAATCTGTCACTCCTAATTGCTAAATTCGATGAAATCTTATACGTCAATCAATCAATCAATCAATGTTTATTTATATATCCCCAAATCACAAATGTCTCAAAGGACTGCACAAATCATTACGACTACAACATCCTCGGAAGAACCCACAAAAGGGCAAGGAAAACTCACACCCAGTGGGCAGGGAGAATTCACATCCAGTGGGACGCCAGTGACAATGCTGACTATGAGAAACCTTGGAGAGGACCTCAGATGTGGGCAACCCCCCCCCCCCCCCTCTAGGGGACCGAAAGCAATGGATGTCGAGCGGGTCTAACATGATACTGTGAAAGTTCAATCCATAGTGGCTCCAAGACAGCAGCGAGAGTCCCGTCCACAGGAAACCATCTCAAGCGGATCAGCAGCGTAGAGATGTCCCCAACCGATACAGGCAAGCGGTCCATCCTGGGTCCTGACGAGCGATCCATCCTGGGTCTCGACTCTGGACAGTCAGTACTTCATCCATGGTCATCGGACCGGACCCCCTCCACAAGGGAGGGGGGGACATAGGAGAAAGAAAAGAAGCGGCAGATCAACTGGTCTAAAAAGGAGGTCTATTTAAAGGCTAGAGTATACAGATGAGTTTTAAGATGAGACTTAAATGCTTCTACTGAGGTAGCATCTCGAACTGTTGCCGGGAGGGCATTCCAGAGTACTGGAGCCCGAACGGAAAACGCTCTATAGCCCGCAGACTTTTTTTGAGCTCTAGGAATCACTAATAAGCCGGAGTCTCTTGAACGCAGATTTCTTGCCGGGACATACGGTACAATACAATCGGCAAGATAGGCTGGAGCTAGACCGTGTAGTATTTTATACGTAAGTAGTAAAACCTTAAAGTCACATCTTATACGTCCAGTCTCTTACCTGAATGAGCTAAATAATATTATTTGATATTTTACGGGAACGTGTTAATAATTTCACTTATAAGTCGCTCCTGAGTACAAGCCGAACTATGAATAAAACTGCGACTTATAGTCCGAAAAATACGGTAATCAAACAATGCACAGAACACTTTTTCCCTGATGGACACATTTGTTTGGTAACATAAAAAAATGTAGTTAATAAGCGAGTTTTTAGGTAACTGTGTTTAAATGGACCATACCTTTATACAGGTGGGGTAAAAAACAAGACAATGGATTTTTTCTTTTTGCCTTTTGGTTCGGGATCCTTTGGGGCTGTGCGACAAGGAGTGGCACTTTCGTGCTTTTTTTATGGGCTTCTGGTTCTTCCTCCCGGGAGCCTTTTGGCCGTGGGGACCAGCTGCTGGGTCTCTGCCATACCAGAGTCCGTTTGGGGACACCGGAGGAGAGGAGATGCGGATGAAGAGACAGGGCTGCTGTGCTGGCGCTGGGCGCCGAGAACGGACGGGCTTCACTGTGTGTTGGCTGAATGAGCGTGTATCGGACGCCTCGGTCTCTTTAGACCAGGGGTGCCCATTACGTCGATCGCGATCGACTGGTCGATCTTCGGAGGGTGTGTCAGTCGATCTCAAGCCAGGCATTAAAAAATAGACATAAAAATGAGCAATCATCAATCATACCAAGACTTCACTTTCGTCAGTTGTTTGACATTCTCGGCACCCGAGGATCTTGTGAGATGACGCTGGCTGCTGCGAGCTCATATTTAAGAAAAAAATCACTAACAGGGCGGACGCAGAGAAACACATTTTATTTCTAGAGACTCCGTACCTACTGTCAAAACTCTATAGACCGACTGCACAGTTCCTGTCTTCACCATAAAAGACCTGTTTCATCCTGCCTGTGCTAACAAAATAAGAGTCTCAGAAAGCTAGCGTGCACAAGCTAGCAAGCTACGGAGTTTGATGCCAATGTATTTCTCCCCCGCCCTCAGCGACCGCTTTCTCACTTGCTTGCCCACCCGCACAGTCACTGACGTCACTCACCTGCTGCCAGACATTAAAGGGCCACACACATATGCTACTCTCATAACAAAGTGTTTAAAAAGGAGTATGCAAGTTGGACAAATGAGATGCCAAATCCAACCACTTTCATGTGGTATTGGACAGAAAGGAGGACTTTTTTTTTCCTCCATTTGAAAATGCGGACGTTATCAGCACCACTGTCTAATTCCAATCAATGCAAGTCATCAGAATCAAATACACCAACTTATATTCTTGTCTTCATGAAAGAAAGGAATCTATGTGTGTTAAACATGCTTGTATTATCATTAAACACCATTAACTTGTTAACAAAAATGTCTCTTTCATAAATAAATAAATATAAATTATAAATAGGAATGAGGTAGATCTCCTCGACTTGGTCAATTGAAAAGTAGCTCGCCTGTAGAAAAAGTGTGAGCGCCCCTGCTTTAGACGCATCCTCGCTCATCCATGCGGACTTGACACCGGCCCGAGAGTTGGTGAGTGGCCGAGGGTGGAGTCGGCTCTCTTGGTTGCTTTGTTGGGTCTGCTCCTGTCTCTGGTCATGCTCCCTCTACCCCAGCGGACGATGACGTGGAACACCTCAGAGTGTGTGTGGGTGTTGAAATGAGGTTTTTGTATGGTTGCTTGTCTATGCATGGTGCAATCATGTGTGCGCAATGTATTTTATTGGTTGATTGTCCATCCATCCATCCATTTTCTGCCGCTTGTCCTGTTATTTTTGTTGTTGTTGTTTTACTTTTGTGGATGTGTGTAGAAGTGGCACTACTAGAGTGAACACAAATGTCCTTTGTGTTCTTTGATGTTTCCCTCCTACACACATGTTTATATGTGCTACGACTATGAGTTGTTTCCCCCCTTGGCTTCAGTCTGGACCCCCTCTGCAGGGGCCCAGGCTTAGGCCCTGTTTACAATAAGCCTCATAAGGTTATCCAGGGTAAATTCCACCTAAACTTATCCGTGTCCACACACAACAATGCCACCGTTAAGGACCCCCTCCGTCCAAAGGGGCAACGCAATCCAATACGCATGTGTGGAAAATATACACGTTATAGTCACTTCTAGTGTTGCTTTGTGTGCAAGTTCCTAAATTTAACTTATCTGAACAATATCCAGTGTTGTGGTATTTCAATTAACTGGAATCCAGTGTGCTGTTAGACCCAATTGTAGTGAATCACACCTGAGCCATCATAAATGAATCAAATCTTTATTACACACGTAAACAATGTGATAAAGGACATTTACTGTACAAAAATTAATTTACACATTCTGTTCATATACAAGTACATATACATACATACACTCTTGCACATCATCATGTTTCATCAAACATATAACAACGTTGTTGCCCTAGGGCAGGGGTGCCCATTACGTCGATCGCGAGCTACCAGTCGACCGCGGGGGGTGTGTCAGTCGATCTCCAGCCAGGCTTTTAAAAAAAAATAGACCTAAAAATTAGTGATCATCAATCTTCACCAAGACGTCACTTAAATGACATTCACGGTACCGGAGGGTCTTGTGAGATGACGCTGGCTGCTGCAAGATCATTATTATGAAAATATGACCGAGAGGAAGGCGAGAAACACTTTTTATTTCAACAGACTCTCGCGCCGTACCTTCCGTCAAAACTCTAAAGGCCGACTGCCCATTTCCTATCTTCACAATAAAAGCCCTGCTTCATGCGGCCTACGCTAACTAAATACAGAGTCTCGGAAAACTGGCGAAATAAAAAGTGTTTCTCGCCTTCCTCTCTGTCATTTTTTCATAATAATGATCTGGCAGCAGCCAGCGTCATCTCACAAGACCCTCGGGTGCCGTGAATGTCAATCAAGCAAGCTACGGAATTTCTGTAAAGTGTATGGAAGCTGGATGAATTAGATGCCAAAAACCAACCACTTTCATGTGGTTTTGTACAGAAAGGACAACTTTTTTACTCCTCCATTTGAAAATGTGGGCGTTATCATCATTACTGTCTGATTCCAATCAATGCAAGTCATCAGAATCAGGTAATACACCAACTTATATTCTTGTCTTCGTGAAAGAAAGACATCTATATGTGTTACACGTGCTTGTATTATCATTAAACACATTTAACTTGTTTACAAAAATGTCTCTTTCATAAATAAATAAATATAAATGATATATATAAATGAGGTAGATCCCCTCGAGTTGGTGGATTGAAAATTGAAAATTGAAAATTGAAAATGTGGGCGTTATCATCATTACTGTCTGATTCCAATCAATGCAAGTCGTCAGAATCAGGTAATACACCAACTTATATTCTTGTCTTCGTGAAAGAAAGACATCTATATGTGTTACACATGCTTGTATTATTATTAAACACATTTAACGTGTTTACAAAAATGTCTCTTTCATAAATAAATAAATATAAATGATGTATATAAATGAGGTAGATCCCCTCGAGTTGGTCAATTGAAAAGTAGCTCGCCTGCAGAAAAAGTGTGGGCACCCCTGCCCTAGGGTAAACTGGGTAACACAAGGCATATTGACAGAGCTTAACCCATTGTCACTATAACAATCTACAAGGTTAATATAGGTTGCCTCTCTCTCTTCGCTTTCATCTTTCGGTATTCCTTTTTTTTTTCGTCCTTTATTTATTTTTTTGAATTATCTTTCGATCTATCATTATGTATACGTATTGTTGCATTTGAACAACTGTATTGTTGATAATAGAGGTAAACTATTGGTTTTGTTCATGATCAATAGCGCTTTTTCTATTGGTATTTGTATTGCTCCAGTTTTACTGTAAAAATGCTCATTGTCATTACTATATTATTTATTTCACTAACTGCTTATTTTCTATCACTTTTACTATCATATTTGTACATATTGTATGTGCTGGTGTTGTTCTATTGTTGTTGTTGTTGTTGTTATTGTTGTATTTGCTGTTGTTGTTTTTGTCTCTCTGTCTAACAATTTCCCCCGCTGTCTTCCTTTTTTTCTCTTTCTATCCCCTCCTGCTTTGGCCCGGCTGCACCAAATGATAATATAAATACATTTAATAAAGTCAAATTCAAATAAGGCAATAAGAGAAGTATTCTACACTTTTCTTTTGTAAAATAAATCTGAACAGCCGATATGGACACCTACATCAACTATATTGTATTGTACCATATGTCCCGGCAAGAAATCTGCGTTCAAAGGACTCCGGCTTGTTAGTGATTCCCAAAGCCCAAAAAAAGTCTGCGGGCTATAGAGCGTTTTCCGTTCGGGCTCCAGTACTCTGGAATGCCCTCCCGGTAACAGTTCGAGATGCCACCTCAGTAGAAGCATTTAAGTCTCACCTTAAAACTCATTTGTATACTCTAGCCTTTAAATAGACTCCCTTTTTAGACCAGTTGATCTGCCGTTTCTTTTCTTTTTCTTCTATGTCCCACTCTCCCTTGTGGAGGGGGTCCGGTCCGATCCGGTGGCCATGTACTGCTTGCCTGTGTATCGGCTGGGGACATCTCTGCGATGCTGATCCGCCTCCGCTTGGGATGGTTTCCTGCTGGCTCCGCTGTGAACGGGACTCTCGCTGCTGTGTTGGATCCGCTTTGGACTGGACTCTCGCGACTGTGTTGGATCCATTGTGGATTGAACTTTCACAGTATCATGTTAGACCCGCTCGACATCCATTGCTTTCCTCCTCTCTAAGGTTCTCTAAGGTTCTCATAGTCATCATTGTCACCGATGTCCCACTGGGTGTGAGTTTTCCTTGCCCTTATGTGGGCCTACCGAGGATGTCGTGGTGGTTTGGGCAGCCCTTTGAGACACTAGTGATTTAGGGCTATATAAGTAAACATTGATTGATTGATATATGATTCGCCTGAGAAGCTGGACAGGACAAAAAAAAAAAAAGGACATTTTACATCAATCAAACTAGGGATCTAGATATCTGGTCAGGACACTCCTCAATCTTTTGCCTTAACCTTCATTGTCCATTCGTTTCTGGTGACTTTATATACTCTGGACCTAGACGTTGAGTCCGCGACGTACATAGCGGATAATAACTGATACAGTCTGCTTTGCCAGTAATTTGTAGTTTTCACTCGACGGCCAGGTAATACAAAGCACAAGCTACCTTTTTTGTCACATCCACAGGAGCCCGCATTCATGATGACTCTTCCTTGACAAATGGACAAAGTGTTTGGGTACGTAGAATCACTGCTGACCTGTGACATTCGAAAGTTCTCTTGCCGTCTGAGAAGTACTGAATCTGAAATAGCTACAATCGCTTTGTCTTAAGGTATTCATGAGTGATTTCCACAAGCGTCTGCACGGACTGAAGGAGAAACACTGGGATGTCTGGATGACTCGCCTACACATTTCCAGTGGATAGCTATTATTTGTTTAAGGCATGGGTGTCAAACTCTGGCCCGCCGTGTATTTTCATTTGGCCCTTGAGACAATATCAAATTAACATTAGAGCTGGCCCGCCGGTATTTTACAGCGGCGGTGTCGCTGTAACACCGCATTCACCGCTAATACTCATACTTGCTAACCCCACCTTGATTTTCCAAGGAGACCCCCAAATTTCAGTGCCCCTCACGAAAATCACAGGGGGCAACCATTCTCCCAAATTTCTCCCGATTCCCACCTGGACAAAAATATTGGGGGCGTGCCTTAAAGGCACTGCCTCAAGCGTCCTCTAAAACCTTTCGTAACGTCCGCTTTTTCTACGTAAAAACAGCGTGCCGGCCTAGTCACATGATATATGTGGCTTTTACACACACACACACACGCTAATGCAATGCAAGCTTGGTCAACAGCCATACAGGTCACGCTGAGGGTGGCCGTATAAACAACTTTAAGACTGTTACAAATATGCGCCACACTGTGAACCAACACTAAACGAGAATGACAAGCAAATTTCGGGAGAACATCCGCACTGTAACACAACATAAACACAACAGAACAAATACACAGAACCCCTTGCAGTACTACCTCTTCCTGGACGCTACAATATAAGAATTTATTATTAGCCCGTGGGAAAAGTTGTATTTTGATATTTACCTAAGAAGGCTGCAAATAGAAAAGAGGCATTCAATTTCTATTTAAATTTGATTTGATATGCCATTGCTATTTTTGAATTATTAGTATTATTTGAAACTAGATTTTGCATGTCACTATAAAGTTATATAAGCCTTGCTTGTTCAATGTTCAATGCAAAACTTGTTTGGGTCCCTATTAAAAGGTTAATTAGTTCAACCTTGGCCCGCGGCTTTGTTCAGTTTAAAATGTTGTCCCACTCTGTATTTGAGTTTGAAACCCCTGGTTTAAGGGGTTAAACAACTTAGTGTAGACATGGCCTTAGAATGATTTTTTTTTTTTCTCTCACCTTTTTTTGTAAGGGGCGCCGGAAGTTGACAGACCCGTAAGCCAGTGGTCCCCAACCTTTTTGTATCCGCGGACCGGTCAACGCTTAATAATTTGTCTCGCGACCCGGGTGGAGGGGGTGGGGGGTGTCTTTTTTTTTTTTTTGTTTTTTTTATTTGTCATGAAAAAGAGACATTTTTGTCATGAAAAAGGGAGGTTTTTGTGGTGTGTGGACTAATTGTAAGTGTGTATTGTGTTTTTTTATGTTGATTTAATACAAAAAAATATACATATATATATATATTATTTATTGAGGCTTCACGGTGGCAGAGGGGTTAGTGCGTCTGCCTCACAATACGAAGTTCCTGCAGTCCTGGGTTCAAATCCAGGCTCGGGATCTTTCTGTGTGGAGTTTGCATGTTCTCCCCGTGAATGCGTGGGTTCCCTCCGGGTACTCCGGCTTCCTCCCACTTCCAAAGACATGCACCTGGGGAGAGGTTGATTGGCAACACTAAATTGTCCCTAGTGTGTGAATGTGAGTGTGAATGTTGTCTGTCTATCTGTGTTGGCCCTGCGATGAGGTGACGACTTGTCCAGGGTGTACCCCGCCTTCCGCCCCATTGTAGCTGAGATAGGCGCCAGCGCCCCCCGCAACCCCAAAAAGGGAATATGCGGTAGAAAATGGATGGATGGATATTATTTTTATTTTTTTTTTTTAATAAAAATTAATAAAAAATTCTTCTGCGGCCCGGTACCAATCGGGCTACGTCAGTGATCCTGTTCTGTTTCCCTGTAATGTTTGTCTGCTCTTGAATGGGATTGTGCTGAAAATCTTAATTTTCCCCCCGGGGATTAATGAAGTATTTCTGTATTTTTAACTTCCGTAATGAAACAAACCCAATGTCAACCAAGTTGTCCAAAAAACTAAAGCAATATGTCAAAATGTCAGTTTTTGTGCTGCTACTTATAGTATCTTCCAGTGTTTATCATCTGCAGTTATCTGCTTTAACTCTCTTCCCCCCCCCCCCCCCCCCCCCCCGCTCCCCTCTCTCTCTCTCTCACTCTCTCTCTCTCGCGCTTTATTTCAATATTGAACAGTGTTTTATCAGAGGCTAGATTCCCGCTTGCTAAGGCGCTCTCAGTAATTTTCCTACAAAGTGCTTCAATCCATCACACGGCCAACATGTGGCCTTTGGAGCTATATATCATCTTCGGCAGAGGGAGGGTTTGAGGGGCAAGTCTTGGTATTCTCCTCCTCGCCTCCCCTTCCCCTCTCCATCCAACACTTTTTTCCACCCTCATTTCCCACCAGAGTTTCCCACCTGGGACGCAGACCGTATCTTCCCCACAGTCAAGTCCTCCCTCTCCAAGATTCCTTCATTTACAAATGAGAGTGAGGTATGAGTCAGGCATGCAGGGAAGCGTGGGGGAAGGGGAGCCAGCAGTGGAGGACAGTAAGCAAAGAGAGAGAGAGAGAGCAAATATGAAAGAGATGGAGATAGGCGAGAGTGAATGAGTTGTGCAATGCTGAGAGAGGAAGGGACAGAGAGAGAGAGGGGTGGAGGGGGGAACGAGATAAGGAAAATGGAGAAAAGCTCAATGGAATGAATTAAATTGGGGGACAAAAGTGGGTGATAGGAAGACAGTGTGTGTGTGTGTGTGTGTGTGTGTGTGTGTGTGCGTGTGCGTGCATACTTTATTCACAAGCCGAATGCGTCTTACATGAGGAAATAGAAATCGAAAAAAGGGGTATGCGAGGTGAGGGGGCAGAGAAATGAGCTGTATTTCCCAGAATGCATCTGGTACAGGGTCACCCTCGATGCTGCCCCTGGCCAACACCTGCCTTCATTTCACAGCCTCTGCTCTCTTTGAGCTGAGGAGTCAGACTGAACTCTAACTAATGGAATGGACCCACGATCAACCATTAGAGGATTGCTGTCCCTTTTTGTGCTCAGGGGTTCTGATTTTTTTTCCATATCTGATGTGCACGCCACACACACACACACACGCACACGCATTATATACAGTATACAGTATATTTTCCAGGCTATAGAGCGCACAAATATTTAAGCAGCACCCACTACAACAGTGTTTTTCAACCTTTTTTTGAGCTAAGGCACATTTTTTGCGTTGAAAAAATCCAAAGGCACACCACCAGCAGAAATCATTAAAAAAACAAAACTCAGTTGACAGTAAAAAGTCGTTGTCGCAATTGTTGGATATGAATTTAAACCATAACTAAGCATGCATCACTATAGCTCTTGTCTCAAAGTAGGTGTACTGTCACCACCTGTCACATCACGCCGTGACTTATTTTCAAGTTTTTGCTGTTTTCTGTGTGTCGTGTTTTAGTTCATTTCTTGCGCTCCTATATTGGTGGCTTTTGCTCTTTTTTTTTTTTTGGTATTTTCGTGTTGCAGGTTCATGTCTTCCACTGAGCTATATTTCCCGTATATACTTTGTTTTAGCAATCAAGAATATTTCAGTTGTTTTTATCCTTCTTTGTGGGGACATTAGTGATTGTTATGTCATGTTCGGATGTACTTTGTGTAAGTCTTTGCTGTCGTCCAGCATTGTGTTTTTGTTTACTGTGTAGCCAGTTCAGTTTTGGTTTTGTTCTGCATAGCCTCCCCTAAGCTTCAATGCCTTTTCTTAGGGGCACTCACCTTTTGTTTGTTTTTGGTTTAAGCAATAGACATATTTTTACCTGCACGCTTCCTCCCACTGTTTCCGACATCTACAAAGCAATTAGCTAGTTTAGTTTAGTTTATTAAGGATCCCCATTAGTCTACACCGCAGTGGAGACTATTCTTCCTGGGGTCCAGGCAAAAAACATCACACAACCACAGAACAAACGATTAAAATGCAGTACAACATGATCCAATAATAAATTGTCATAATACAAAAATAGCAACAACAAAGAACCAAAATATACTAATAAATGTTGTTACATAATAATTTTCATACCAAAGATAAAAATAGCAATATAAAAATAGATATACTGTATACATTTTTGCAAAAATAAAACAAAGAACCAATGACCTAAAATATACACATTAGTGTACCAAAGACAAACAATAAGTGTCGAAAAAGTATCATCCATCCATTTTCTGCTGCCTATCCCATAATCAATAAAATACTCAATAGTCAATAAAAATAGTCACGACATTAGGTAGAATCTAAAATAATCTCTTTACGCAATACTTCTCGCTGGAGCCTATCTTAGCTGCTTTCGGGTGGAAGCCGGCGTACACCTTGGACAATTCGCCATCTCATCGCAGACGAAAGATTTTTTAAATGTTTATTTACATACCCTAATTGTTTCTGAACTGTGCCTGTCAGACGGCAGTAAAATGGGTGATCAAACAAACAAAAGTCATAGCTGTGAAGGCTAGTTCTCTAATCAGCTAAACAAACTTAAAAACTCCACAGTGACTTTTGGTGAATTTACAAAATGTCAACAATTAAAAAAAAATGCCTTTTTAAGTTAATAACACTGACAAAGAAAACGTTTTAGCGTATTCGCTAATGCTAACAATAGCTCGTACAATTCAACCTGTGCATTAAAACACTCCTACAGACATCACACATGGGACGGTTTTAGTAAGTATTAATTTTTTTAGTTATATTGTAAAACTTACAAACGTTACTTGGAGTGATGAATGAAGAACTATTTGGAGCAGAAACGCTATGGAAGAATGTTTCCTTCCATTCTGTGAAAGTCTAGTTTCAACAGGTTCTTCTGACCACCAACCACGGATATGACAGCAGCATTCAGGGTTTCAAACAAGGTTTTATTTTTCAATAAATTGTCTTTCGCCGGATAGTCGAACCTCGGATTCAGGAGGAACAGTGTGGTTTTCGTCCTGCTCGTGGAACTGTGGACCAGCTCTTTACTCTCGGCAGGGTTCTTGACGGTGTATGGGAGTTTGCCCAACCAGTCTACATGTGCTTTGTGGACTTGGAGAAGGCATTAGACCGTGTCCCTCGGGAAGTCCTGTGGGGAGTGCTCAGAGAGTATGGGGTATCGGACTGTCTTATTGTGGCGGTCCACTCCTTGTACGATCAGTGCCAGACCTTGGTCCGCATTGCCGGCAGTAAGTCGAACACATTTCCAGTGAGGGTTGGACTCCGCCAAGGCTGTCCTTTGTCACCGATTCTGTTCATAACTTTTATGGACAGAATTTCTAGGCCCAGTCAAGGCGTTGAGGGGTTCCGGTTTGGTGACCGCAGGATTAGGTCTCTGCTTTTTGCAGATGATGTGGTCCTGATGGCTTCATCTGACCGCGATCTTCAGCTCTCACTGGATCGGTTCGCAGCCGAGTGTGAAGCGACCGGAATGAGAATCAGCACCTCCAAGTCTGAGTCCATGGTTCTCTCCCGGAAAAGGGTGGAATGCCATCTCCAGGTTGGGGAGGAGACCCTGCCCCAAGTGGAGGAGTTCAAGTACCTAGGAGTCTTGTTCACGAGTGAGGGAAGAGTGGATCGTGAGATCGACAGGCGGATCGGTGCAGCATCTTCAGTAATGCGGACGTTGTACCGATCCGTTGTGGTGAAGAAGGAGCTGAGCCGGAAGGCAAAGCTCTCAATTTACCGGTCGATCTACGTTCCCATCCTCACCTATGGTCATATGCCTTGGGTCATGACCGAAAGGATAAGATCACGGGTACAAGCGGCCGAAATGAATTTCCTCCTCCGTGTGGCGGGGCTCTCCCTTAGAGATAGGGTGAGAAGCTCTGCCATCCGGGAGGAACTCAAAGTAAAGCCGCTGCTCCTTCCCATCGAGAGGAGCCAGATGAGGTGGTTTGGGCATCTGGTCAGGATGCCACCCGAACGCCTCCCTAGGGAGGTGTTTAGGGCACGTCCAACCGGTAGGAGGCCACGGGGAAGACCCAGGACACGTTGGGAAGACTATGTCTCCCGGCTGGCCTGGGAAAGCCTCGGGATCCCCCGGGAAGAGCTAGACGAAGTGGCTGGGGAGAGGGAAGTCTGGGTTTCCCTGCTTAGGCTGTTGCCCCCGCGACCCGACCTCGGATAAGCGGAAGAAGATGGGTGGATGGATGGACTGTCTTTCTTGTCCTTTCTAGTCGTGTCAAATTTCTTCGCTCGCTTTCGCTCACGCTCGTGCTCGCTCTTCCACCACCTGAGTACACGAACGGTTTCTCTGTCTCTCGCGGCGTGCTCTGCCATCCACCAACAACTCCCCTCTCCCTCCCGACTGCTGCCTTCAGAGCGACAGGTGATCATACAAACCCTCACAGCTGTGTCAACTACGCACCTGCCGCTAATCTCGAGGTCGGTCCTGGCCTTCTCCGCAGGCCACGCCCCCCCACACATCCATTTTCTCCCGCTTGTCCCTTACGGGGTCGCGGGAGGTGCTGAAGCCTATCTCAGCTGTACACCCTGGACAAGTTGCCACCCAGGACAAGTCGCCACCTCATCGCAGGGAACTAAACATGAAGTAGATTTTCAACCTGTGGAACTTGTCACCGAACTCATCTAAAAGATGGTGCCATAACACCAACAATAACAATGTCTCTTTTTTATGAAAGCTATTTATTGATTGCAAATTATAATGGCCTTTAGGGAAGAAAAGTCATTAAATTAGCCGCACCGTTTAATAAGCCGCAGGGTGCAAAGCGTGGGGGAATAAGTAACATCTTATTGTCCAGAAAATACAGTACCTTAAATACTGCTTTTGCCAGAGTAAGGGTAGACTTACTTTCGTGTATTCATTTGCCAAAGGATGCACAATATTCTAACGTATGAGAAGAAGTTTTTCTGAATATCTTATTAGACAGCATAGCCCCTGCTGTCACTGAATGCAAGACATTAGTGTGATTTCATTTAGCTGCTAAATCCAGAACGCCACGTCAATTACATTTGCTTTACTCACATGGAAAACACACCTCTAGTGTACTTACGGAGTGGAAGGGAAGGGGACGGGGGGTTGCATTCATGGAGCGGATTGGAGATTGGATCGCTCGATGAGCTGATAGCAAGACACTGAGCCAAGCTGTGCAGCAGTAATGCTATGCTAATGATATGGTAATGATATGGTAATCTGTCGGCAGTATTCCTCCTCACAGGAGCAAAGGGGAATCTGAGGGCCTTTCACCATTGGTTGAAGACCGGGGACTTTGTGATGTCAGAGTTCAAGACAAAACAACGTTGCATATGCTTGCCTACACACACGTTTTGCGAGCACTTCTGGTAGAATTGCTCACTGACAAACAAAATAAGCAATGACACACCTACACTTAATCTGACTCAAACTGTATTTGAAAAGTAAGCCAAAAAAAAATCACATCAATAAAATAAAACTCTTTTAAGTCATTCGGCATTTTCAAAATCCTTATTTTTCAGGTTGTCATCTGCTGTAAAATCTCTGACATAGACATCAGTGTTGTCATTGTCTTCCACATCTTGCACCTGTCATGGCTGTCATCACCTGCTTAGTCAGAGAACCTTTCTTAGTCATAATGATTCCACATAAGCCATTCCGTAACATATGGCCGTGCAACAGAGTTATGGCAGTGTGATGTCATTGCTGAAAAGCGCCCTTTTCAGGCGTGTGAATGTAACGGCAGATTTGCAATACAGCTGTTGTAGACTGTGTATTATTACATTTTGCATTGGCAATGAGGAGTGAACTTTTTACCTCGAGTTTGGTTGTTCACCTTTCCCATTGAACCGCTGACTGGGGTCCTCTTGAGACATTCATAGTGGCTGTGGTGCTATCTGATGGTGGGGGATCATTTTTATCTGGGGGACCAACAATACATTGAGTGTAAAATGTTGTATTTAATTTTTTCATTATTGTCTTTTTATTTAATTTTAGTTTTGTTGAGTGCCAAATCAAAAAACATGTGATCACTCAGCATTACCACAAGATCAAAATCCCGCCCCCAAGCAGATGTCACGCTTATTAGATGACTTCATTTCAGTGTTTTAAGCAAATAAATTAGAGCAAATCATGAGCCACCAGCTCTTGCACTACACTAGTATGTCATTTTGTACGTTTGTACTTTGATTTATACCAAGGGTCTCCAACCAGTTGCTTGCCAGCTGATTTTGAGTAGCTCACCATAGAGTGAAAAATTATTTATTCAAATCCTCAATATCTTTACAAGTATTCAATTCAGACCACCTCTATTTAAAGGGGAACATTATCACCAAACCTATGCAAGCGTCAATATATACCTTTATGTTGCAGAAAAAAGACCATGTATTTTTTTAACAGATTTCCGAACTCTAAATGGGTGAATTTTGGCGAATTAAACGCCTTTCAGCTTATCGGTTTTTTAGCGATGACGTCAGAAGGTGACGTCACCGAGGTAACACACCCGCTATATTCATTTTCACATTACAAACACCGCGTCTCAGCTCTGTTATTTTCCGTTTTTTCGACTATTTTTTGGAACCTGGGACACATCATGCCTCGTCGGTGTGTTGTCGGAGGGTGTAACAACACTAACAGGGAGGGATTCAAGTTGCACCACCGGCAAGAAATCTCCCGCCAGACCCCCATTGAATGTACCAAAGTGTCTTCACATTTGACCAGCGATGCTAAGACAGACATGGCACAGAGATGTATGGATAACCTGCAGATGCATTTGCAACGATTAAGTCAACGAAATCACAAAGGTGAGTTTTGTTGATGTTGTTGACTTATGTGCTAATCAGACATATTTGGTCACGGCATTACTGCTAGCTAATCGATGCTAACATGCTGTTTACGTAAGCTGTATGTACATTTGAAACTAGATACCCCCACATTTAATGCGAAACAAACACTTACCAATCGACATATTTAAGTTGCTCCAGTGTCACAAGATGCGAAAGTCCTGATCGTTTGGTCCGCACATTTTACCGGCGATGCTAATAAGGCAGCCGTGCTATGGGCCACTTCATTAGTACACCCACGCTATGGCCGAATAGCGTCAATAGCTATTCGCTCAATAGCTTCAATTTCTTCTTCAACTTCGTTTTCGCTATCTGCCTCCATACTCCGACCATCTGTTTCAATACATCCGGAATCTGTTGAATCGCTTAAGCCGCTGAAATCCGAGTCTGAATCCGAGCTAATGTCACTATATCTTGCTGTGGTAACCGCCATGTTGTTTATATTGGCAGCCCTGTATGACGTCACAGGGAAATGGATAGTGGTTTCTAAGTTAGCGAAAATAAGGTACTTTAAAGCTTTATTTAGGGATATTCCGGGACCAGTAAAATTTTGAAAAAAAATTCAAAAAATACAACAAGCCACTGGGAACTGATTTTTATTGTTTTTAACCCTTTTGAAATTGTGATAATGTTCCCCTTTAATGACAAATTACCACAAAGTAGCACAAAGACGATAACGACACTCTGGGTAGAGACTGTATCTGTTGCCAGTCATGTATTACCAAAACACATCTTTTTTTAACTGCGTTTTAATCTTTAAAGTACCAGTAGAGTGGAAAATCAAGTTGCCTCTATACCAGTGGTTCTTAACCAGGGTTCAATTGAACCCTAGGGGTTCGGTGAGTCTGCCTCAGGGGGTCGGTGGAGCCTCCACTCAAGCCACACCCGACTCATCGTGTACATAAAAATTCTCCCTATCGGCATATTAGGGATACGGCAACAGCAGAACCCAAACTGATTTAAAAGTGTGTAATTTGTTACGAGTTCATGCACTGTGTTGGTTTTGTTCTTTGAACAAGGTGATGTTCATGCACAGTTGTGCACCAGTAAAAGATCATATAACTTTGTCTTGAATTTGAAAAACATTTTATTTTTCACTAAAGAAGGGTTCGGTGGATGGGCATATGAAACTGGTGGGGTTCAGTACCTCCAACAAGGTTAAGAACCACTGCCCTATACTGAAGCTTTTACTATCTATCTGATTTATAACACCAAAAGATACTAGACAGAGATTCCCAAGCCATTTTGAGAAATAATGAGGGAGCCAGTCACGTGATCGCGTGACATGGCAGGAGTAATCACAGATCCCTTCCCCATCAACAACAATGCTAATCAAGCAGACTTTGTGAGCGCCAACAACAATTACATAGGGAAAACATAATAATTCAGAACCTTATAATTTTGAGCCTGAACACAAAGAGGATGAGCAATAAGTGTTAGAAAGCTGACTGCTAGCCGAATGCAGCTTTATTGTGACACTAGCATCAGCAGCAACAACAGAGGCTAAACTTACAAACTAACCATATTAAACCATAATAAAACAAACACTTGCTGTAAAATTTCCACTCTGGCTGGGGTGCTGACCGACAGGACACTCACATAATTCCGTTTGGATGAAGATTAAATCAGAATCCTCACAAAAGGTTAAAAAAAAATAAAAAAAAATTGCTGCAACACCTCTGTTGCCACCTTTGGGACATGAAAGTAGATCAACCGGTCGGTCCATGGCCACATGTGTCTACTACCAGGAAAGAGCTGCATGAATTATAATGTAAAATTTAGCAAGTTTGAGACAAAGCAAACGTTTGCAGAGGGGTTAGTGCGTCTGCCTCACAATACGAAGTTCCTGCAGTCCTGGGTTCAAATCCCGGGCTTGGGAACTTTCTGTGTGGAGTTTGCATGTTCTCCCCGTGAATGCGTGGGTTCCCTCCGGGTACTCCGGCTTCCTCCCACTTCCAAAAACATGCACCTGGGGATAGGTTGATTGGCAACACTAAATTGGCCCTAGTGTGTGAATGTGAGTGTGAATGTTGTCTGTCTATCTGTGTTGGCCCTGCGATGAGGTGGCGACTTGTCCAGGGTGTACCCCACCTTCCGCCCGATTGTAGCTGAGATAGGCGCCAGCGCCCCCCGCGACCCCAAAAGGGAATAAGCGGCAGAAAATGGATGGATGGATGGATGGATGGATGGATGGAGACAAAGCAAAAGCAGCCGCCGCCTTATAGTGTGTCAAAAATAGCAGCGTAAGCTTGCATTAGCTCATTGCTATCAATGCCCCGCTAAAATAGTACATCTCAATTTTTCATAGCCATTCATAATGACATCCCACTGGGTGGTGAGTTTTTCCTTGCCCTTATGTGGGATCTGAACTGAGCATGTTGTTGTGGCTTGTGCAGCCCTTTGAGACACTTGTGATTTTGAGCTATATAAATAAACATTGATTGAGCTGCGTTGGCGGTTATTATAACTATATCACTCATATTTGGTCAATTTTCAGGTCACAACATGTAAATTGAGTATTATTGTTGGTTTCTGGATGTTTTTAGAGAAGGTATAATGAGCGCAACAGAGGACCCTCGATCTGTTGACTCAATTGTTAGCTATTCATTTACAATTTCAAATGCATAAAAAAGCCAAGCATATGTGTTCTTTACTTACATAAGGATTATGTAAATCGCTTTCAGTTTTTTGCATATTTCCAGTATGACTGATCTAATAACATGGTCAGAGTTACTCAGTTACGTAGAATGTACGCAAATTGCCGAAGATGTGCGGAGCGGAATATTGAAAATGGTTGACTGAATTTGTGGTATTTTGTGACATTTTCAAATACTTGTTGGATTGTAAATACATTTGGATATGGTTTAATTGATACAATGAAACACAAAAAAAGCATATAAAGTCAACTTGTTTCTCCACTCTACTGGTACTTTAATGCTTTTATTTTTTTCAATACCTAGTCGCTTTATATGTTTAGTAAATAACTTATATTTTTAGTGTGTATTGATTTTTGTATATTCTATTGATTTTTTTTATTTAATTTCTTATTTTAAAGTGTGCCCGTTTTTATTTATAAGTGCTTCAGAACAAAATATGTCATTAATATTACGATTATTATTATATTATCAGAAATGTCTGCATATGTCATATTATTCTTTTATTTTTCCTTATACAACATATTGTGTTGAAGTTTGGGGAAATGTTTATAAAACAAACATAGACCCAATAATTAAACTTCAAAAAAGGGTAATTAGTTGTAAAAAGTTGTTTATTTTCCCTCGGCCTCAGTCTGGACCCCCTCTCCAGGGGCCCAGGTTTAGACCGATTTTTATTTTTTATTTTATTTTATTTTTTTATTTTTCTCCCATTCCCCCCCACTTGTTTACCTGTATCACACCTTTTTTGTTCTGTCTCCCTGTAATGTTTGTCTGACCTTGAATGGGATTGTGCTGAAACTTATTATTTCCCCTCGGGGATTAATAAAGTATGTCTGATTCTGATTCTGATTAGAATTATACACAGTATGCTACTATGTACTTTCCAATCCATTATTCATAAGTTCTAATGTGTTAGAATTTTCAGATATCGTGTTTTTAAAAACAATGGAAATTGTGTTTTGAGTAAAGAACAACATCCTTCCAACTTGAATTCTTAGGTTATTCAAATTAAAAGGAGAAAACTATAATTTACGGGGATACGGATTTTTGAAATATGTAAAGTAAGAACGAATATAAAATACAAATGTATTTCAGTTTTAGGAGTAAATTGGTCGAACAAGCTCAGTGATGAGTTGAGGACATGTTAGTTCTTTGTTAAGATTCAAGAAAGCCTTGAAAGGTGAAATAATGGAAAATTATTAAATATAGCAACGATTACTTTCATTCCATTGATTTTTTTTTAATGTTGATGTTCCAGGCAATCTAATTTTCATTGAATGAATAGGATAGGCAAATATAAGCCTTGGCTTCAGCCTATTAAATAAATAATAAATGATAAATGGGTTGTACTTGTATAGCGCTTTTCTACCTTCAAGGTACTCAAGGTACTATTCCTTTTTTGGTCATTCTTTTTCTTTTTGTGTATGTATGTGTATGATTGTTAATATGTATAATCAGTGTTGTTAAATTGATCACACAAAATGGTTGATTATATGAACGAAATAAACTAATTTCATTTCATTTCATTATTAAAAAACACAGAATCATTTATTTTTTCATACTGAAATATAAGATAAATAAATGATAAATGGGTTGTACTTGTATAGCGCTTTTCTACCTCCAAGGTATGCAAAGCACTTAGACACTACTTCCACATTTACCCATTCACACACTGATGGAGGGAGCTGCCATGCAAGGCACTAATCAGCACCCATCAGGAGCAAGGGTGAAGTGTCTTGCTCAGGAAACAACGGATGTTGGTACTAGGTGGGGATTGAACCAGGGACCCTCGGGTTGCGCACGGCCACTTTTCCACTGCGCCACGCCGTCCCAATGATGCAGTTGAACAAACATTTTCAATGGAAAATGTGGGTTTTGGATACCAACATTCTGTATATGCTCTGAAAAAACAAGCATATATTCCAGGGGTAGGGAACCTATGGCGCTAGAGCCAGATGTGGCTCTTTTGATGACTGCACCTGTCTCTCAGATAAATCTTAGCTGACATTGCTTAACACGATAAGTAATGAATAATTCTGCTGGTAATCACAGTGTCAAAAATAACGTTCAAAATATAAAATATTCTCATGCATTTTAATCCATCCATCCAGTTTCGCATTAATGGTAAGAAGTATTTTATTTATTGTTGGTTAGCTTCAGAATAACAATGTTATTAAAAAGAATAAGAGACTTATTATACTCTAACAATGTTGGACTTACTTAAAAATGCATGCATCATCACCATCTATTTTTATACCTTTCATGAAAATGCATATATAAAAGCCACGTAGAATTGACACTTCCATTGTTTTTTTTTTGTTTCTTATACATTTCCATGATCAGAAAGGAGCAGATGGAAGAATAATATTCTTATATTTATCTGCCCCCTTTATAACACAAATTATTTTCGATGACTTTATAACTCTTCCCTCCAACAACACCCGAACTCCAACATAACTTTTCAATTTTCTTTTAAGCATTTTCACAATGACACGTCCAATCTAAATCAAAATTCAGTTTGATATAATTACAGTTTTCTCTCTTTTTATAACTCTTTTTTAAAAACAAAGGTATTCTTACAGCTTTTTAAGTCTTTGTTTAGAGAATGGGGCTTCACGGTGGCAGAGGGGTTAGTGCATCTGCCTCACAATACGAAGTTCCTGCAGTCCTGGGTTCGAATCCAGGCTCGGGATCTTTCTGTGTGGAGTTTGCATGTTCTCCCCGTGAATGCGTGGGTTCCCTCCGGGTACTCCGGCTTCCTCCCACTTCCAAAGACATGCACCTGGGGATAGGTTGGTTGGCAACACTAAATTGGCCCTAGTGTGTGAATGGGAGTGTGAATGTTGTCTGTCTATCTGTGTTGGCCCTGCGATGAGGTGGCGACTTGTCCAGGGTGTACCCCGCCTTCCGCCCGATTGTAGCTGAGATAGGCGCCAGCGCCCCCCGCGACCCCGAAAGGGAATAAGCGGTAGAAAATGGATGGATGGATGGATGGATGTTTAGAGAATTCCATGCTTTCACACCAACAACAGACAAGCACATTCGTTTCAAATTTGTTCGCACTCTTGAATGTTTAAAATCATACGGCCTTCTGTGGTTCTCATCTTCAGATGTGAACACATAACTTTTGTATGTCCTTTGGAAGAATTGTATTTCTCGCTTTGAACATCATTAATAGAGTATTCAATTCTACAATCTCTTTTAGTTTTAGTAATCCTGACCTAATGAAGTGGTTTTGTGTGGTCTCTATATTGTACTTTAAAAATCAATCAATCAATCAATGTTTATTTATATAGCCCCAAATCACAAATGTCTCAAAGGACTGCACAAATCATTACAACTACAACATCCTCGGAAGAACCCACAAAAGGGCAAGGAAAACTCACACCCAGTGGGCAGGGAGAATTCACATCCAGTGGGACGCCAGTAACAATGCTGACTATGAGAAACCTTGGAGAGGACCTCAGATGTGGGCAACCCCCCCCCTCTAGGGGACCGAAAGCAATGGATGTCGAGCGGGTCTAACATGATACTGTGAAAGTTCAATCCATAGTGGCTCCAACACAGCCGCGAGAGTTCAGTTCAAGCGAATCCAAGACAGCAGCCAAAAATGATACGAATTGCTCTTTTCTGTGAAATAAAGGCATTATGTTGCCATGATATGTATTTCCTAATATTTCTGCACAATAATTGAAATAAGATAGAATAATAGTTGTATTCAGTCTTAAAAAAATAAATGGCTCACACGGAAATAGGAGTTAGTGCGTCTGCCTCACAATACGAAGGTCCTGCAGTCCTGGGTTCAAATCCAAGCTCGGGATCTTTCTGTGTGGAGTTTGCATGTTCTCCCCGTGAGTGCGTGGGTTCCCTCCGGGTACTCCGGCTTCCTCCCACTTCCAAAGACATGCACCTGGGGATAGGTTGATTGGCAACACTAAATTGGCCCTAGTGTGTGAATGTGAGTGTGAATGTTGTCTGTCTATCTGTGTTGGCCCTGCGATGAGGTGGCGACTTGTCCAGGGTGTACCCCGCCTTCCGCCCGATTGTAGCTGAGATAGGCGCCAGCACCCCCCGCGACCCCGAAAGGGAATAAGCGGTAGAAAATGGATGGATGGACACGGAAATACTTTTTAAAATATTTGGCTTGTATGGCTCTCTCAGCTAAAAAGGTTCCCGACCCCTGATAGAATCCCTTTGCTTAGGTTGAAATAGCCATGAAAAGAAACGTTACAAAATGTAGTAACTTTCTGACATCCATCCATCCATTTTCTACCGCTTATTCCCTTTTGGGGTTGCGGGGGGCGCTGGCGCCTATCTCAGCTACAATCGGGCGGAAAGCGGGGTTACACCCTGGACAAGTCGCCAGCTCATCGCAGGGAAAACACAGATAGACAGACAACATTCACACACTAGGGCCAATTTAGTGTTGCCAATCAACCTATCCCCAGGTGCATGTCTTTGGAAGTGGGAGGAAGCCGGAGTACCCAGAGGGAACCCACGCAATCACGGGGAGAACATGCACACTCCACACAGAAAGATCCAGAGCCTGGGATTGAACCTAGGACTGCAGGACCTTCGTATTGCGAGGCAGACGCACCAACCCCTCTCCCACCGTGAAGCCCACTTTCTGACATGTATTTCGTAAAAAGGATGGAAACCCCTGCTCCATCCATAAGGCACAAATGGCAAGTTGACACAATTAGAGTTCAATTTAACAAAGGGACATGAATGTCACTGTTAGGGAAAACAGCAGATTGAGCTTTTGGTATACGTGAGTTATTTGAGATGATTCCGGGATAAGACTTGATTGACTAACTTACAGGCATTGTAATGCGATGACATTGCATTGATCTAATAAAAGAGCAAAAAATATTATAACAAAAAATTGCAAATCCCGTAGAGAAACTAACACTGCTATAATGCAAAACCAGTAGAGAAACTAACACTGCTATTTTTGAGGAGTGGTACTGTCTGTGACTATGAATAAATACTGTTTATGTGAATGTGTTTAGTTTGTTTACAAAATATTCCTTACATGTTCTGAAGGGATTCAGGGCCACAGCATGATGCAGGGGGGATGTTTGTGTACATACATTAGGGACAATGTGAGAGGAAGACAGAGACAGGGATGCACTGTCCAATACACTCCTGGTAAAGGTCAAAGAGATGTTTTATTCATGATTCAGGCAGCAGAAGCCGCAACAGAGCCAGGGCCAAGGTTAAAATGAGCTTGCATCCTGATTCCCCAGAGCCAAAGCTCCACACAGCCTCACACACGGGTCCAGCATACACAACCCACATATTTATCAATAATGACAACACATACACCCACATCCGGTATCATTTATCGATAACACTAAATCACAATTGCTCATGGTGTGCCATGAGCGAAAATATATATATACTGTATACGCCCCTAAATGCACCACATTTTGAACTAGACATAACACATACTATAAAGAACCACACCAGACAAAATGCAAGCTTTGAAAATCAATTCAAAAAAGTCCTATTTGAAGAGATCAAAATGGGTTTTATTCTTTCATCTCTCTATACTGGAAGTGATTCCCTCCATTTGTTCAGTTAAAAGCACATTTTGTGGTGTAAAATATATTTAAATGGCTTTCGTTATCTGTACATTTTAATAGAAAGTCCATGTGAGTACTACCGTTTAATTGAGAATGTATGCAATATTATATTCATGTTAATGATGAGCTACACTGGTATTAAGAGTGCCTCAACTTAAGAGGGTTTTGAGATAAAAGTTGTCCCTCGGCTAATTTTTGTACTTTAAGTTGTAAGCAAAAAATGTGAGTTGGCGTAGCAGCTGTCACAGTGAACCCCGCAAGATCTGCCTTTAACATTAGCTTATAGTCAGAGATGGACATCATTTCCAAGCTTGGGAAGGAAGAAAGTGGCCCAGAAGGACAATTTAATTGGCTATTTAGCTATAATCCAGTACAGAACATATCTGTCTTTGATCTTAATGTCTCTGTGCATTGTCCCTTCAAATAAAGACTAAACGAAACTAATACTGAGATTAAGAAATTGATGTTATTCATTGAATGAAGAAAGAAATCATCAAAAACATGACAAAGCTTATCGCCAACTTGACAAAGCAATTTGAGCGTATCACTGCCAGACTGCACGATACTGAAGCAGATTGAGTCTAACATTAGTAAAGGGGGCTAAAATAATTTCTAAACAGTGGACATTCTTCCGTGAACATATGGAGAAGCTGCTGATGGTGTGTTTGACAAAGAAGCAGCTGAAAGGAGATTTGATAAAAGTCCACTATTGAAGGTAAATAATGTCAATCAATCAATCAATCAATGTTTACTGATATAGCCCTAAATCACTAGTGTCTCAAAGGGCTGCACAAACCACTACGACATCCTCGGTAGGCCACATAAGGGCAAGGAAAACTCACACCCAGTGGGACATCGGTGACAATAATGACCCAGTGGGACGTCGGTGACAATGATGACTATGAGAACCTTGGAGAGGAGGAAAGCAATGGATGTCGAGCGGGTCTAACATGATACTGTGAAAGTTCAATCCATTATGGATCCAACACAGTCGCGAGAGTCCAGTCCAAAGCGGATCCAACACAGCAGCGAGAGTCCCGTTCATAGCGGAGCCAGCAGGAAACCATCCCAAGCGGAGGCGGATCAGCAGCACAGAGATGTCCCCAGCCGATACACAGGCAAGCAGTACATGGCCACCGGATCGGACCGGACCCCCTCCACAAGGGAGAGTGGGACATAGAAGAAAAAGAAAAGAAACGGCAGATCAACTGGTCTAAAAAGGGAGTCTATTTAAAGGCTAGAGTATACAAATTAGTTTTAAGGTGGGACTTAAATGCTTCTACTGAGGTGGCATCTCGAACTGTTACCGTAAGTTATTATTAAATTACTTCATAAAACTATTGTAGTTGTTGTCTATTAGATATTTGTATTCTATACTCCTTAACAGAAAGAGGGTTGTTGATTTTTTTTACTCATGTTACATGTTAAAATTGTGCGGTTTCGAGCACTAGTTAAATTGATTTCAATTCATTTCAATGGGAATTGTTGATTTGAGATACAAGTGCAATGTTTTGAGACAACAGCTCTGTCACTGAACCAGTTAAGCTTGGAAGTCGAGGACTGCTGTGTGTGGCTTTGGTCAATTTTAAGCCAAAACACCATCATATGAACATACAATTACTGAGTACATTTGAATCCAAAAGTAACATGTTTGGACCCGCACATCCACATAGAGATGGAGCACAATACAATCATATTTCTCAGAACTTGGTGGGAGACGGTTTGGAACTGACTGTGACAGAGACATTTTTAGTATATTTAAGCGTATCAATCAATCAATCAAAATGTATTTATAGAGCCCGTAAACACAAGGGACATCTCCTGATCTTAACCCAAATTCGGGCAAGGAAAAACTCCAAAAAGGTAAGGACGTAGTTTCCTTATTTTCCCCAGATGCTTTACAAAATAGGGCTTTTTCTTTAATGACTGTTTTACTTACAATACCAAACAGTATGTTAACATGTAGACATTATTTGGGTTACTGCCATAGTTTGTTTCCTCAGTATTTTCACACTTGTCTTAGTTTCCATGCACCGTATCTAATTTGATTGTTGGCTAAACTCTACATGCCACCAAAACACTAGTGGGCGATGTTTGTCATTTCAGCTCATTTAGCCGTCTTCTGCTGCTACGCTGTATGCTATGTCATAAAGACTGCAAGAGTTGCCAAATCGATCTTATATGATTGGTTGGAAGAAGTGTACCAAGGCAGAATTAAGTCAAGAAAGTATGGAAAAGGGCTGTCCAAACTGTTTTCAGCAAAGGCTGCATACAGAAAAATCAAAGGATGCATTGTACATGAAAAATACTAAAAACAATACAATATATGTCATTACATTCTCAATTATCCGATCCAACATTCAAATCTTAGCTCTTTGTTGAGTAGAAAAGCAACTTTGATTAATTCAAGATTATTTTGTAATGATTTTATTTTTATTAGGGCTGTCAAAAAAGGTTAACTCGTGATTAATCACAAAAAATGTCACATTAATCATTAGTAAATATAAGAAAGAGGAGCAAACATTGTTGGTAAAAACTTGAGGGTGCTTCATGGCCATACCTTTATTACCATGAGAGGTTTTATGTTTGCTTTACCTCAGGACTCTGTGTTATTCTCATCATTAGGTTATCATTTTAGCATTTTCAAGTGCTAATAATCGCTTTACCCGTGTTGCTGTGTGACATGAATTGATTAACTTGGACCCCGACTTAAAGAAGTTGAAAAACTTATTCGGCTGTTACCATTTAGTAGTCAATTGTACGGAATATGTACTGAACTGTGGAATCTACTAATAAAAGTTTCATCAATCAATCAATCAATCAGACAACATTGTCCTGCAAATTTCTTTCTGATTATATGATAAACACAGGTAAGGACCAACATGTTATTCTTTGTATTCACTTTGCCAACTCTTGCAAATATCCCAAAAACCATAACACTTCCTCCTCTAACTTTGTATTGACCTCTTCACACATTGGGTTCAGTCTTTCGGCTGTTTGACAACAAACATAATAATGTTTCCCATCCATCCATCCATTTTCTAACGCTTATTCCCTTTGGGGTCGCGGGGGGCGCTGGTGCCTATCTCAGCTACAATCGGACAGAAGGCGGCGTACACCCTGGACAAGTCGCCACCTCATCGCAGGGCCAACACAGATAGAAAGACAACATTCACACTCAGATTCACACACTAGGTCCAATTTAGTGTTGCCAATTAAATAATAAATTTAACAACAATTCAGACATGCATGTTATTCATAGACTGGAGTGGATATTAATAGACACTGTATGACAACATGTTTGTTATAGGAAGATTATAAAGAGTATATTAAATAATAATTAATATACTTTTCACTGAGTAGGTTTGTGCCATTATTCATTATTGTCAAAAAGCATGTCCGGGTCTAAAAAATATATGGAAATTATTAGGATATGTAGCTGTTTTTTTTTTTTTGTATAGTAAACAGATTTTGGGCTTCACGGTGGCAGAGGGGTTAGTGCGTCTGCCTCACAATACTAAAGTCCTGTAGTCCTGGGTTCAAATACAGGCTCGGGATCTTTCTGTGTGGAGTTTACATGTTCTCCCCGTGAATGCGTGGGTTCCCTCCGGGTACTCCGGCTTCCTCCCACTTCCAAAGACATGCACCTGGGGATAGGTTGATTGGCAACACTAAATTGGCCCTAGTGTGTGAATGTGAGTGTGAATGTTGTCTGTCTATCTGTGTTGGCCCTGCGATGAGGTGGCGACTTGCCCAGGGTGTACCCCGCCTTCCGCCCGATTGTAGCTGAGATAGGCGCCAGCGCCCCCCGCGACTCCGAAAGGGAATAAGCGGTAGAAAATGGATGGATGGATTGATAAACAGATTTTCAACAGAATCACAGCCTTATTTCATAACCACTATTACCAGCAGAACTGCACATCACCCAATGTTTTAAATAAAACGGACCCACAGGCTCGGGCCATACGGCTTCTGTAAACTTATAAATATGAACTCGTCATACATGGTACAGTCATAAATATCTTAACTGGCATAAATGGAAATAATTCAGCAGATAGATAAACAAGGAATCAGCTTTCTTAGGTCATCAATGCGTTAGTGATATATGATATTATGTACAAGTGGCATTACAATTAAAATCTCTGAAAGCACTTGTAGGCATTACAAACTAAATGTTTATATTTAGAAGGGATAATAAGGACTTAAAACATGCACTTACCTCTAGCTATTCATCAAAGGATGCTTTTCACAACAAGCATGAGGTTCGGTCCATGATGCCCCTTTGTGGCCATTAGGTTGCACTGCAATACAAACAGCAAAACATACTGTACTGTATTTACACCCATAAAAGAAAAAAAATTGTGTGCAAATCTAATCCAAAATAAATTAAAAAAAAAATATTAGAGGATCTATGTATGTATTAATCTTGAGAATTAATCCATAACTCAATTACTTAGTCTTTCAAAACGTTGGGACTACTTTTAAAGTTGAAAGAAACACCATGGTTTAAATATAACATAAGTAAAAACCCACACGCAGCTGAAAAAATCTTTGGTTAGACATTATTCAGATATGATTTTTAGTATTAATTAGGGTTGTCAACGTTAACACGTTATGACATGTAATTAATCACAAAAAGATTATTGCATTGATCATGTACAAAGCTGATTAATCACGAGATGTATTTTGACTGCAGTGCTCCTTTACCTTAACCATGAGTGGTTATCTGCAAGGTGACGTGAGTTGTTATATGGTCAATGCCCATCCAACAATCCATTTTATACCGCTTGTCCCTTTCGGGGTCACGGGGGTGCTGGAGCCTATATCAGCTGCACAGGGGCGGAAGGCAGGGTACACCCTGGACAAGATTCCACCTCATCGCAGGGCCAACACAGACAACATTCACACTCACATTCACACACTTGGGCAAATTTAGTGTTGCCAATTAACCTATCCCCAGGTGCATGTCTTTTGAGGTTGGAGGAAGCCAGAGTACCCGGAGGGAACCAAAGCAGTCACGAGGAGAACATGCAAACTTCACACAGAAATAGCCCGAGCCCAGGATCAATGTCATTAATGGAAATGTATCTTCAAAATAAAATAATAAAAATAATGAATAAGATTCACGGTGGAAGAGGGGTTAGTGTGTCTGCCTCACAATACGAAGGTCCTGCATTCTTGGGTTCAATCCCAGGCTCGGGGTCTTGTGTGGAGTTTGCATGTTCTCCCCGTGAATGCGTGGGTTCCCTCCGGGTACTCCGGCTTCCTCCCACTTCCAAAGACATGCACCTGGGGATAGGTTGATTGGCAACACTAAATTGGCCTTAGTGTGTGAATGTGAGTGTGATTGTTGTCTATCTGTGTTGGCCGTGCGATGAGGTGGCGACTTGTCCAGGGTGTACACCGCCTTCCGCCTGATTGTAGCTGAGATATGCACCCCCCCCCCCACATTTGTAGCCACAACATGTCCAAAAAAAAAACTTTTACCAAATTTTTAGCAAATAAATAAATCAATCAATCAATGTTTACTTATATAGCCCTAAATCACTAGTGTCTCAAAGGGCTGCACAAACCACAACACAAACCACTACGACATCCTTGGTAGGCCCACATAAGGGCAAGGAAAACTCACACCCAGTGGGACGTCGGTGACAATGATGACCCAGCGGCACTGACTTGCGTTAAAGATAAACATTTAAAAAATGTTTCTATTTGACATTATGGCAAAACCATTGCATTTTTGTCCAAATATTGAGGTCTTTTATGAAGTTGATTTCAATTATGCAAACAAAAAAAAATGTATTGTGATTAATCAAAATTCTAATGTGGGATTAATCTGGTTTTAAAAATAGTGCTGGACATCACTAGTATAAATATTCTTAAAAAAAAAAGTGTTTTTATGAAAAAAAGAGATCATATAGCAAACATTGAGTTTAAACAATAATATGTTTTACTTTTACTTTAACCCTACTTTGGCACAAAAACGTTGGGGTTGAATTGTGGGATGTTCAAATACCTGATGAAAAGGTAGAACATGCAAACTGCACACACACACACGCACGCATGCACACACACACACACACACACACACGCACGCACACACCTACTCAGTGGCCTAGTGGTTAGAGCAGGGGTCGGGAACCTTTTTGGCTGAGAGAGCCAAAAAGCCAAATATTTTAAAATATATTTCCGTAAGAGCGAAGCAAAGCGAATTATATTTATATAGTGCTTTTCTCTAGTGACTCAAAGCGCTTTACATAGTGAAACCCAATATCTCAGTTACATTTAAACCAGTGTGGGTGGCACTGGGAGCAGGTGGGTAAAGTGTCTTGCCCAAGGACACAACGGCAGTGAGTAGGATGGCGGAAGCGGGAATCGAACCTGCAACCCTCAAGTTGCTGGCACGGCCACTCTACCAACCGAGCTATGCCGCACGCAGCAGAGCCATATAATATTTTTTTTTAACACTGAACACAACTAAACACGTGCATTTTTAAGTAAGACCAACATTTCGAGAGTATAATAGGTCTCTTATTCTTTGTAATAACATTGTTATTCTGAAGCTAACTGTGGAAGGGGCGTGGCCTGCGGGCCTGCAGCGACAAGTACGTAGATGGCCCACCTGGGCCTTGTTATCTAATCACCTGTCGCTCTGTTATAAGCAGCAGCCAGGAGGAGAGACGGGGTTGGGGCTGGAAATACTATTGCTGGAAAGCAACTGAGGGACTTATTGAAAAAAAAAGCAATATTGTAACCCTGAAACAGGCTCTCATGTCGGTGCTTGGGGGTCTGAAGAACCCCCAGGAGGGCAAGCCCCACACTAACCAATAATAAATAAATAATGTCTTACCATGAACGCAACTTCTTGAACAGGTGCGGTAGAAAACTAATGGATGGATTAAAAATGCATGAGAACGTTTTATATTTTGAACATTATTTTTAACACCGTGATTACAAGTAGAATTATTCATTACTTAGCGTGTTAAGCAACGTCAGCTCAGATTTATCAGAGAGCCAGATGCAGTCATCAAAGGAGCCACATCTGGCTCTAGAGCCATAGGTTCTCTACCCCTGGGTTAGAGTGTCCGCCCTGAGATCGGTAGGTTGGGAGTTCACACCCTGGCCGAGTCATACCAAAGTCTATAAAAAATGGGACCCATTACCTCCCTGCTTGGCACTCGGCATCAAGGGTTGGAATTGGGGGTTAAATCACCACAAATGATTCCCGGGCGTTGCACAGCTGCTGCCCACTGCTCCCCTCACCTCCCAGGGGATGAACAAGTGGATGGGTCAAATGCAGAGGACAAATTTCGCCACACCTAGTGTGTGTGTGACAATCATTGGTACTTTAACTTCAACACACACACAGGGCTGCATCAGCACACATTAAAGCTCAGAACTTAATTTCTGCGCTTCTGAGTATTTACAAGATTTATTCACAGTCAACTTACGAGTCACATAATAAAAGACTTATGAAAGAAAGCATATACAATTTTACCATAGCGCTAACAACACTATTGAACTCTAGTAATGAGTCCAGCCAGTATCAGTTCGCAACTAAACATTGGCAACTGTAAAACAACTTGCCTACACCCGCCTCCTCTTTTCTTTTGCATAAAATCCACAGTTGGTGCCACATACAGCATGAGAACCACCCACCTGTCCAGGAGATATCATTCACCCAGTCCGATAAAAGCCAGAAGTCTGGCATCAAAGGCCCCAAGCGAGACGACGCACTCTCTCCAGTTCCCAACCCACATGTTTAATCTCCTGGCCTTGATGCAAATGCTTGCTTCTGAGAGCAGCCACAGCAGTTCAACTTACTTCAACTCGTCAACTTACTTCGCCCAAAACACAAAACAGGCCTGCACATCTTAATTACCTGTAGTTCTCTCATTGTTACAGCACAAAACCTTGAGATTCCCAGAGTGCATTAGATTCACCGACACAAATGGGTAAGATACGGCACTGTTTCTTCCACTTAGGGGCATAACATCAGATTCTGGGGCCCCATACACAAGACTCATAAAGGGCCCCCAGACCCCACATTAAACCAGGCGTCAACGCCCCATACACGCACTCTTGGTATGTTTATATGCACAAAAAAACAATATATTCCATGGAATTATTTGAAACAGTTTCTTTTTTAAAACCCATTAAAACAACCTTAATTATGTTTTTCACTTTTTAAAGACTGAATTGACATCCATCCATCCATTTTGTACCGCATGCTGCTCTGGGGGTTGATCTTTATCAAGATAAACCTCCCCATTCATTTGGTTGCATTAAATATAAACTACTTTTTTTTACAGTAATGTGCAAAACAATTCAATATTCACGGTGGCAGAGGGGTTAGTGCGTCTGCCTCACAATACGAAGTTCCTGCAGTCCTGGGTTCAAATCCAGGCTCGCTATCTTTCTGTGTGGGGTTTGCATGTTCTCCCCGTGAATGCGTGGGTTCCCTCCGGGTACTCCGGCTTCCTCCCACCTCCAAAGACATGCACCTGGGGATAGGTTGATTGGCAACACTAAAATTGGCCCTAGTGTGTGAATTTGAGTCTGAATGTTGTCTGTCTATCTGTCTTAGCCCTGCGATGAGGTGGCGACTTGTCCAGGGTGTACCCCGCCTTCCGCCCGATTGTAGCTGAGATAGGCGCCAGCGCCCCCCGCGACCCCAAAAGGGAATAAGCGGTAGGAAATGGATGGATGGAAATTATGAATTAAAATAATCATCCAACCTAATACGGTATTATTGACTTAAATATGATTTTAAATATGTCAATCTTAACTTGTTAAATGTTGGATATAGAGAACATACAAACCCTTCGTTTTTTAAATCACAATTATTGAAAATCAACGATTTGGTGCATTTGCACACAGCTAAAATGATGTACAAAGCAAACTATAACCTGCTACCCGAGAATGTACAACAATTCTACCCAACAAAAGAGGAGAAATATAACCATAGAGGAAAATCTAATTGAAAACATTTGTATGCTCTTACAACACTTAAAACCTTTAGTATATCAGTATGTGGAAATAAATTATGGAATGGCTTAACCAAACAAATTTAACAAAGCCCCAATATGATTCAGTTTAAGAGACTGTTGAAACTACAAGTGTTCACAAAGTACACAGAACAAGAATTATGAACATCTTGAACCCTTTTTTTCCTTTTTTTTATTGAGACGAATATTATTTATCTATTTAATATTTGTTTGCTTACTATGGTATATTATTTATCTATTATTTATTTGTTCACTGTTCTGTTACAGAGAATAAGGAAATTGAATAAAATTGCTGTGGTATGAAAAGGGCTGTGATTGAATAAGTGAAGTGAATTGTGAATTATATTTATATAGCGCTTTTTATCTAGTGACTCAAAGCGCTTTACATAGTGAAACCCAATATCTAAGTTACATTCAAACCAGTGTGGGTGGCACTGGGAGCAGGTGGGTAAAGTGTCTTGCCCAAGGACACAACGGCAGTGACCAGGATGGCAGAAGCGGGAATCGAACCTGCAACCCTCAAGTTGCTGGCACAGCCACTCTACCAACCGAGCTAAACCGCCCCATACAAATAAGCTCTGCTTCTTCCTACTCCTTTTCGGACAAGCTGTAATGAAACAACTGGAATCGTGTGATGCATTACATTCTATCGTATGCATGTTCGAAATAAACTGAAACTGAACTGAACTGAACTGAACTTCCGATTGTAAAGGAGAGATTAACTGATACATATCGGCTTATCATCTTTGGATAATACGAATCATAATAATACATCATTATTATTATTATTAATATATATTATTAGTGCAGCTCCTTAAGTTGAGTCTCTCCTTATCTTTAAAAACATGGTGCCACCTCAGCTTCTAACTATAATCGTGGGTCTTTGAACACACTACAGTTACGGACAATGAGATGCAAAAGTGAAACTTAACTTTTTCCTATGATGCCACTGATATATTTATTATATTTTACTTTCATAGGCATCCGTCCGTCAGTCGTGACGATGGGTTGCGCCTGGGGGGAGTTTATTCTTTCTTGAGTCAATGATTCCTCCAACTGTCGAAGCTGGCGCCAATCGGGTGGAACTTAAGACTGCCAGCTTCTGTGTTGTTTCCTTCCTAATGGGGGGAGGCTGGAGTGACTTCTCCGTGGCGCAAGCCTGGGCAGAAAGTATGGAGATCTTGGGTTGCCCAGACATCAAGATCCCCCTCTTGGCCGTATCGATGTGGCCCAGAGGAAAGCAAGGCAATACATCTGGCATCGGCTTGGCTGCAGGAGCTGCCGGCGGGGGGTCAGCAATGACACCCAGTCGCCTCAGGGCATGGGTGTCAAACTCTGGCCCGCGGGCCAAATTTGGCCCGCCGTGTAATTTCATTTGGCCCTTGAGGTAATATCAAATTAAGATTAGAGCTGGCCCGCCGGTATTATGCAGCAGCGATGCCTCTGTAACACTGCATTCACCGCTGATACTCGTACTTGCCAACCCTCACTATTTTCCCGGGAGACTCCCAAAGTTCAGTGCCCTTCCCGAAAATCTCCTGGAGCAACCATTCCTCCGAATTTCTCCCGATTTCCACCCGGACTACAATATTGGGGGCGTGCCTTGAAGGCACTGCCTTTAGCATCCTCTACAGCCTGTCGTCGCGTCCGCTTTTCCGCCATACAAACAACATGCCGGCCCAGTCACATAATATACAGTATGTGGCTTTAACACACACAAGTGAATGCAAGGCATACTTGATCAACAGCCATAAGGGTCACACTGAGGGTGACCATATAAACAACTTTAACACTTTTACAAATATGCGCCACACTGTGAAGCCACACCAAACAAAAATGCCAAACATATTTCGGGAGAACATGCACAACATAAACTCAACAGAAAAAAATACCCAGAACCCGTTGCAGCACTAACTCTTGCGGGACGCTACAATATACACCCCCGCTACCATCAAACCACCCCCTCCCCTCCCCCCACACACAATTTTTATTTAAATTGTATTTGATATGACAGAATTTCTAGGCGCAGTCAAGGCGTTGAGGGGATCCGGTTTGGTGGCCACGGGATTAGGTCTCTGCTTTTTGCAGATGATGTGGTCCTGATGGCTTCATCTGGCCGGGATCTTCAGCTCTCGCTGGATCGGTTCGCAGCCGAGTGTGAAGCGACCGGAATGAGAATCAGCACCTCCAAGTCCGAGTCCATGGTTCTCGCCCGGAAAAGGGTGGAATGCCATCTCCGGGTCTGGGAGGAGACCCTGCCCCAAGTGGAGGAGTTCAAGTACCTAGGAGTCTTGTTCACGAGTGGGGGAAGAGTGGATCGTGAGATCGACAGGCGGATCGGTGCGGCGTCTTCAGTAATGCGGACGTTGTACCGATCTATTGTGGTGAAGAAGGAGCTGAGCCGGAAGGCAAAGCTCTCAATTTACCGATCGATCTACGTTCCCATCCTCACCTATGGTCATGAGCTTTGGGTCCTGACCGAAAGGATAAGATCACGGGTACAAGCGGCCGAAATGAGTTTCCTCCGCCGTGTGGCGGGGCTCTCCCTTAGAGATAGGGTGAGAAGCTCTGCCATCCGGGAGGAACTCAAAGTAAAGCCACTGCTCCTTCAGATCGAGAGGAGCCAGATGAGGTGGTTCGGGCATCTGGTCAGGATGCCACCCGAACGCCTCCCTAGGGAGGTATTTAGGTCACGTCCAGCTGGTAGGAGACCACGGGGAAGACCCAGGACACGTTGGGAAGACTATGTCTCCCGGCTGGCCTAGGAACGCCTCGGGATCCCCCGGGAAGAGCTAGACGAAGTGGCTGGGGAGAGGGAAGTCTGGGTTTCCCTGCTTAGGCTGCTGCCCCCGTGACCCGACCTCGGATAAGCGGAAGATGATGGGTGGATTGATATGCCATTGATATTTTTTAATCATTATTATTATCATTTGAAACTCGATTTTGTATGTGACTATAAAGTTATATTAGCCTTGCTTGTTAAATATTCAATGCAAAACTTATTTGAGTCCCTGTTAAAAGGTTAATTGGTTCAACATTGGCCCCCGGCTTTGATCAGTTTTAAATTTTGGCCCACTCTGTATTTGAGTTTGACACCCCTGCCTCAGTGGCTCCACTCCTGATTTTCTGTCTGGGTTTTGTCCCGTAGCCTTTCCTTCTCCCAAAGGTACCACAAGGCAGTGGGTGGGGGTTGGGGGGTTGACAAGTATTTGACCCATAGATTGGGCAGTGGTTGGCGGATGCCAGGGCGTGTCCACACACGGGTGGGCCTGCACACCTCTCCTCTGGGGCCCATTACTGCTCCAGGATCCCATACAGTCTAGCCTGGGACCGCGAGGTCCTAGTTATCGTGTGTGGCCGCGATTAGGCACTGTAGGAGTCTTGGTGGTGGAGAGGCTGTGTACCGGCAAGAGGAGGCTTACGCGCTCGGCTCCTCTTTTCACCCCCCGTACAAAGGGCTAGCCGGTGGCAGTAGCTGAAAGAAGACAGTAGCAGGCAGAAGCAGCATGCAACATGCAACATGCAACATGCAACATGCGCTAACTACAAGCGCTTCTACGCATCACACACACCCTGTTTTACAAACACACATTTTACTTTAGGGCTGTCAAAATTAACAAGTTAAATTATTGAATTAATCAATAATTTATATATAGCTCGGTTGGTAGAGCGGCCTTGTCAGCAACTTGAGGGTTGCAGGTTCAATCCCCGCTTCCACCATCATCGTCACTGCCGTTGTGTCCTTGGGAAAGACACTTTACCCACCTGCTCCCAGTGCCACCCACACTGGTTTAAATGTAACTTAGATATTGGGTTTCACTACGTAAAGCGCTTTGAGTCACTAGAGAAAAAGTGCTATGTAAATATCATTCACTTCACTTCACATAAACACACTTAGATTAATCATGTAAATTATTTTGACTGCACAAGTTTATTTTTCTCTTAACCTTAACCGATAATACATCAGCACACAAACGAGTGAGGAGATTTCATCTGGTGTGCTGGCTGGTTAATTTCACTCCAAAATACAGCCCGAAGGAAACTTAAAATAAAACTGTTATCACATTTTGTGCAAATAAATGACATACATTTATTTGCACAATACATTTATTTATAAACATTTTAAAACATTCCTAAATGGCATTCTGACAATAAAATAGCATTGGTGTACAAAATGTGGGTCTTTTCTTAACCTTCGTCTTGTGTTAGGGTCGGCACCGACCCGTTTTAGTTTTTGAATGCATAAAAGAACCACATAAATTTATTTTTATGCATCAAGGCTTTTTGACTTTGTCAGGAACCTCTATTTCAACAAAATAAAACTTTTTTTTTGTTTCACTAAATTATAAAATGCTCTGGTTGAAATTATGACCTTGGTGTTGTTAGGGTCGGTTTCGACCCAGTTATAAAAATAAGACTATAAAGCACTAAGTAGAGCCAAAACTGAACACACTGACGGCCAGCTCCTCTCCCAATCATGTGAGCTTTAGTGGATTCTCATTTTACCTTGTTATCCAGTACAAAAACAAACAAAATGTATGTGGTTCTTTTATGCATTTAAAAACTAAAATGTCCAGACATTTGAGGTCAATTCAGTATAGAGTTGTTAAAATTATTAAAATGAAAAAATAAATAAAACTAATGTATTTAAGAGATGTGTTATAATACCCCTCAGTAATGGTCAGGTAACACAACAACCTTTTTTTTATTTATACGATTCTCTTGAGGTTCGTTTTACCCATCCATCCATCCATCCATCATCTTCCGCTTATCCGAGGTCGGGTCGCGGGGGCAGCAGCCTAAGCAGGGAAGCCCAGACTTCCCTATCTCCAGCCACTTCGTCTAGCTCTTCCCGGGGGATCCCGAGGCGTTCCCAGGCCAGCCGGGAGACATAGTCTTTCCAACGTGTCCTGGGTCTTCCCCGTGGCCTCCTACCAGCTGGACGTGCCCTAAACACATCCCTAGGGAGGCGTTCGGGTGGCATCCTGACCAGATGCCCGAACCACCTCATCTGGCTCCTCTCGATGTGGAGGAGCAGCGGCTTTACGTTGAGCTCCTCCCGGATGGCAGAGCTTCTCACCCTATCTCTAAGGGAGAGCCCCGCCACACGGCGGAGGAAACTCATTTCGGCCGCTTGTACCCGTGATCTTATCCTTTCGGTCATGACCCAAAGCTCATGACCATAGGTGAGGATGGGAACGTAGATCGACCGGTAAATTGAGAGCTTTGCCTTCCGGCTCAGCTCCTTCTTCACCACAACGGATCGATACAACGTCCGCATTACTGAAGACGCCGCACCGATCCGCCTGTCGATCTCACGATCTACTCTTCCCCCACTCGTGAACAAGACTCCTAGGTACTTGAACTCCTCCACTTGGGGCAGGGTCTCCTCCCCAACCCGGAGATGGCACTCCACCCTTTTCCGGGCGAGAACCATGGACTCGGACTTGGAGGTGCTGATTCTCATTCCGGTCGCTTCACACTCGGCTGCGAACCGATCCAGTGAGAGCTGAAGATCCCGGCCAGATGAAGCCATCAGGACTACATCATCTGCAAAAAGCAGAGACCTAATCCCGTGGCCACCAAACCGGAACCCCTCAACGCCTTGACTGCGCCTAGAAATTCTGTCCATAAAAGTTATGAACAGAATCGGTGACAAAGGACAGCCTTGGCGGAGTCCAACCCTCACTGGAAATGTGTCCGACTTACTGCCAGCAATGCGGACCAAGCTCTGACACTGATCATACAGGGAGCGGACCGCCACAATAAGACAGTCCGATACCCCATACTCTCTGAGCACTCCCCACAGGACTTCCCGAGGGACACGGTCGAATGCCTTCTCCAAGTCCACAAAGCACATGTAGACTGGTTGGGCAAACTCCCATGCACCCTCAAGAACCCTGCCGAGAGTATAGAGCTGGTCCACAGTTCCACGACCAGGACGAAAACCACACTGTTCCTCCTGAATCCGAGGTTCGACTATCTGGCGAAGCCTCCTCTCCAGTACACCTGAATAAACCTTACCGGGAAGGCTGAGGTTCGTTTTACCATTTTTTTCAATTGAAATCGAGGGGTATACTGACAAAAAAAAGGCCCTATGGCCCACACCAAAAATTTTAAAACCAATAATTTCATGGATAAGGAAACCTAACGAGGTAACCAAGAGATGAGAAACAAATTGGATGATAGATATTTTTTTTTAGTGTATTTTACAGCTGATTTAAGACATGGGTCAAAACTGACCCGTTAACATAAGAGATGGTAACAGAAAGCTAACACAAGAGGAAGGTTAAGCAAATTGCAGGCAATCAAGTAAATGATTTGTGATTAATAATGACTAATCAAAAATGCCGCAACGTGATTAAAGCAACTTAAACTGATCGATGTGATCAACTTTAAAACTGCTCAAATTATGCTTAGGGCATCCCAAAACTCTCTACCATCCAATATACAGAACCTATTCCATGATAGAGATGATCACCATAGTTACAGTTTAAGAGGAAACAACAAATTATATTTGCCTAAATTTAGAACCAGTTTAAAATCAATCTGCATTTCAGTGCGTGGAGTCACTCTGTGGAATAACTTAGGGAACAAGTTAAAAACGTGTTCTAGCATGATTCAATTTAAAACACTGTTTATAAAAGAAGTACTGAAGAAGTACGAGGAGGAAAGAGAGGGATGTCCTCAGCACAGAGCGATGGGAGAGAGGTGTATGGTCAGAGAGTGTTTGGGCCCGTGTGTGTGTGTGTGTGTGTGTGTGTGTGTGTGTGTGTGTGTGCATGCGTGCGTGTGTGTGTTTTCCATCCATCATCCATCATCTTCCGCTTATCCGAGGTCGGGTCGCGGGGGCAACAGCCTAAGCAGGGAAACCCAGACTTCCCTCTCCCCAGCCACTTCGTCTAGCTCTTCCCGGGGGATCCCGAGGCGTTCCCAGGCCAGCCGGGAGACATAGTCTTCCCAACGTGTCCTGGGTCTTCCCCGTGGCCTCCTACCGGTTGGACGTGCCCTAAACACCTCCCTAGGGAGGCGTTCGGGTGGCATCCTGACCAGATGCCCGAACCACCTCATCTGGCTCCTCTCGATGTGGAGGAGCAGCGGCTTTACTTTGAGTTCCTCCCGGATGGCAGAGCTTCTCACCCTATCTCTAAGGGAGAGCCCCGCCACACGGTGGAGGAAACTCATTTCGGCCGCTTGTACCCGTGATCTTATCCTTTCGGTCATGACCCAAAGCTCATGACCATAGGTGAGGATGGGAACGTAGATCGACCGGTAAATTGAGAGCTTTGCCTTCCGGCTCAGCTCCTTCTTCACCACAACGGATCGGTACAACGTCCGCATTACTGAAGACGCCGCACCGATCCGCCTGTCGATCTCACGATCCACTCTTCCCTCACTCGTGAACAAGACTCCTAGGTACTTGAACTCCTCCACTTGGGGCAGGGTCTCCTCCCCAACCCGGAGATGGCATTCCACCCTTTTCCGGGCGAGAACCATGGACTCGGACTTGGAGGTGCTGATTCTCATTCCGGTCGCTTCACACTCGGCTGCGAACCGATCCAGCGAGAGCTGAAGATCCCGGTCAGATGAAGCCATCAGGACCACATCATCTGCAAAAAGCAGAGACCTAATCCTGCGGTTACCAAACCGGAACCCCTCAACGCCTTGACTGCGCCTAGAAATTCTGTCCATAAAAGTTATGAACAGAATCGGTGACAAAGGACAGCCTTGGCGGAGTCCAACCCTCACTGGAAATGTGTTCGACTTACTGCCGGCAATGCGGACCAAGCTCTGGCACTGATCGTACAGGGAACGGACCGCCACAATAAGACAGTCCGATACCCCATACTCTCTGAGCACTCCCCACAGGACTTCCCGAGGGACACGGTCGAATGCCTTCTCCAAGTCCACAAAGCACATGTAGACTGGTTGGGCAAACTCCCATGCACCCTCAAGAACCCTGCCGAGAGTATAGAGCTGGTCCACAGTTCCACGACCAGGACGAAAACCACACTGTTCCTCCTGAATCCGAGGTTCGACTATCCGACGTAGCCTCCTCTCCAGTACACCTGAATAAACCTTACCGGGAAGGCTGAGGAGTGTGATCCCACGATAGTTGGAACACACCCTCCGGTCCCCCTTCTTAAAGAGAGGAACCACCACCCCGGTCTGCCAATCCAGAGGTACCGCCCCCGATGTCCACGCGATGCTGCAAAGTCTTGTCAACCAAGACAGCCCCACAGCATCCAGAGCCTTAAGGAACTCCGGGCGGATCTCGTCCACCCCCGGGGCCTTGCCACCAAGGAGCTTTTATTGTTCTTGTTTCATATTGTTTATGCTAAATGTGGAATGTGTGAGAGGTGTTGAGTTATTATAAGCATCAGCTTCACCCAACCCCTTTTCAAGCCTTGCACAAGTATCTCTGCCAAAATGTAAAAAAAAAAAACTGTGTTATAGTTGTACTGTGCAGGTTTGAAATAAATATTTCAATTCAATTCAATTCAATTCATTTCAATTCATTTCAATTCATTTCAATTCAATCTAACTTAAACAAATAAATAAAAAATTGACAGGCCCAATGTTCACCTTTCTTCAATCACTGTCCCTTGTTCCAACACGCTGGAGCTGTGGGTGAATGTTTAAAGTGGAGTTTTGATAACTTTATGACATCTCGGTTTGAGTGAAGTGTTCCAAGTTAGAAAGTTGAATGGAATGGACCGTATTGAGGTTTTTTTTGTATTTGTGTGTGTGTGTGTGTGTGTGTGTGTGTGCGTGTGTGTGTGCGTGTGCGTGTGTGTGTGTGGTTCGTCGCAGACATTTTAAATTTGATTCAAGCAACCTTATTATTAAACGTTCACTGCTGTATTATTGGGCTTCACGGTGGCAGAGGGGTTAGTGTGTCTGCCTCACAATACGAAGGTCCTGCAGTCCTGGGTTCAAATCCAGGCTCGGGATCTTTCTGTGTGGAGTTTGCATGTTCTCCCCGTGAATGCGTGGGTTCCCTCCGGGTACTCCGGCTTCCTCCCACTTCCAAAGACATGCACCTGGGGATAGGTTGATTGGCAACACTAAATGGTCCCTAGTGTGTAAATGTTGTCTGTCTATCTGTGTTGGTTGGCCCTGCGATGAGGTGGCGACTTGTCCAGGGTGTACTCCGCCTTCCGCCCGATTGTAGCTGAGATAGGCGCCAGCGCCCCCCGCGACCCCAAAAGGGAATAAGCGGTAGAAAATGGATGGATGGATGCTATATTATTCATATTAATTATATATTATCATCCATTTTCTTGTCCCTTTTTTGGAGTCGCGGCGGGGTGTTGGAACCTATGTCAGCTGCATTCGGGCAGAAGGTGTCGTACACCCTGGACAAGTCGCCACCTCATCACAGGGCCAACAAAAATAGACAGACAACATTCACACTCACATAGGGATCATTTAGTGTTGCCAATCAACCTATCCCCAGGTGCATGTTTTTGGAGGTGGGAAGAAGCCGGAGTATCCGGAGGGACCCCACGCAGTCACGGGGAAAACATGCAAACTCCACACAGAAAGGATCCTGAGCCCGGGATTGAACTCAGGACTACTCAGGACCTTTGTATTGTGAGGCACATGCACTAACCCCTGTTCCACCATGCTGCCCTATATATTAACATTTATGAATGAATTTGTATAACTTACATATTTGAATGAAATACATTTTGTTTTCAAACTTTACAAATGACAAGGAGACCAAGGGTCCCAGTATAACATTCCCATTCACCAACTGCCTTTGATGCCCTCGCTTCTACTTCAAGTCAAAATCAGGTGCATTCCTCCTGCAGTGTTTTAGAACAGCGTACAGATGTTTAAAGTCCACAGCACCTTTCAGCTTCAATCTGCAGCCTCTGATTGAAATTGATTACCTAACTCAAGGCTTGAGCCCCAGCCAATTCCACTGAGGTGCAGGCCCAGCAGCGTACACCCACCCAGAGAGGAGGAGAGCACAGGCAGAGACAAAGTAGACGAGGAGAGAACGGGGTGGGGGGGAAAGACCAGAAGGGTGCATTGAACAGTGCGCCTTAGCGTCTACTGGGACACTGACAAAATACCTGGACGTTTTTATAGACAAACTACTTATTTCTATCCTCATATCACTTGGGAAGACTGATAACTTTATATTCCTCTCAGGCAGAGAAAGAAGGGGCGGGGGGTTGCTTTCAGTAGTTTAATTGATCAAACTGTAGCCACAAGGGTTTTTTTCTGGAGATAAAAGGGACTACCACTCTCCCTTTACAATACAAAGATCTTTTAGAAAGCAGACCTAGTTAAAAAAAAAGGGGAAAAAAGTAACTCATTATGCAAAGTCATTACTGGCCTCCGACTATTCTGCTTAAAGAGATGGAAGTTAAATTGTATCGTGAGGATTTTTAGAGGTCACACAACGTCGGCCATTCATATAAAAAGCCTTTTAAAAGAGTATTGCTGGAGATCATAAATAAAAGCCGTTTTGGTGTCAAACAAAAATACTGGGATTAAGTAACTTGTGTTTAGACATTACGGGGGGGTTTAGCTCGGTTGGTGGAGCGGCCGTGCCAGCAACTTGAGGGTTGCAGGTTCGATTCCCGCTTCCGCCATCCTAGACAATGCCGTTGTGTCCTTGGGCAAGACACTTTACCCACCTGCTCCCAGTGCCACCCACACTGGTTTAAATGTAACTTAGATATTGGGTTTCACTATGTTAAGCGCTTTGAGTCACTAGAGAAAAGCGCTATATAAATATAATTCACTTCACACTTCACAGTGGATTCTAAAACACTTATTTCGCAATAGAGTAATACCTCAACTTAAAGGCCTACTGAAACCCACTACTACCCACCACGCAGTCTGATAGTTTATATATCAATGATGAAATAATAACATTGCAACACATGCCAATACGGCCTTTTTAGTTTACTAAATTGCAATTTCAAATTTCCCGGGACTTTTTTCCTGAAAACGTTGCATAATGATGACGTGTACGCGTGACGTCACGGGCTGTTATGAATATGAGCGCTGCGCACACACAAAGCTAAAAGTCGTCTGCTTTAACGGCATAAATACACAGTATTTTGGACATCTGCGTTTCTGAATCTTTTGCAATTTGTTCAATTAATATTGGAGAAGTCAAAGTAGTAAGACGGAGTTGGGAAGCTTTAGCCTTTAGCCACACAAACACACGGTGATTCCTTGTTTAAAATTCACGGAGATGAAACTTTAGTATGGATCACAGCAACATGGATCCCGACTACATGTCAACCAGCAGGTTTCGGTGAGAAAATTGTGGTTAAAAAGTGGCTTCTTACCGGATATCAGCTGAGCTTGTGCCGTCCATACAGCTGCCGTCGACTTCCCCGAGACACTGCGCGTCAACACCCGGCCGTGGACGTACACTTCCGACTATCAGGTACTATTAAACTCACTAAAACACTAGCAACACAATAGAAAGATAACGGATTTCCCTGAATTATCCTAGTAAATGTCTCTAAAAACATATGAATCTGTCTCAATGCAACGCGATTGCAATCACGTTTTGTTTTTTTTAACTTGTTTTTTTTTTTTTCTAGTCCGTCGCTGTCAATATCCTCAAACACGAATATTTCATCCTCGCTCAAATTAATGGGGAAATTGTCGTTTTCTCGGTGTGAATAGCTGTTTTTGTTGGAGGCTCCCATTAAAATCAATGTGAATATATGAGGAGCCATCAACATGTGACGTCATCGTCTGCGACTTCCGGTAGAGGCAGGGCTTTTCTCCAGTTGCGAACTTTATCGTGGATGTTCTCTACTAAATCCTTTCAGCAAAAATATGGCAAAATCGCGAAATGATCAAGTACGACAAATAGAATGGACCTGCTGTCCCCGTTTAAATAAGAAAATCTCATTTCAGTAGGCCTTTAACTTACCTATTTTTCAGTTAAGAGCTGTCTCGCGGCTAATGTTACAACCAAAGATTTTATTTACAACTGAGCATCTCCGCCATTCCTGTAGTTGGCATAGCAAATGTCACAATGAACCTTGTAATCTATGCCCTTCGCTCCAATTGAGCATAGGTCATCAACAATCACTTGCCATCTCACTTTGTTCTGTGTTACAACCCGATCGGTACCCAAAGACCTGCTAGGTCCATGCATGCGCTAAGACTATGTCACTTCCTTTCTAACAATTTATTACAACTTGGCTTTTGTGATATGAATGTTTTAATAATGTTTTGTATTAAAAATAGCGTATCTAATAGTAAAAGAGAACAATATTATTAAAATGAACAAGGGGTATGTGACGGTGTCAAGCCGTCATGCGAGTTCCATGGACCACCAAGCACAGACATTGTGCTCGCAGGTGTGGACTTCTTTAGTTATGCAAATAAGACAAGTCTTTTGCAGGTTGCTTTGCAGCCGTCTGCGCTCTCACTGCTCGCTCCTCCGTGTAGCTTTTCAGCCGTCCAAGTCGCTTCTGTCTGCCTCTTGCTCTCGTTCTCTTCCTCGTTGCATACGCTGTTGTTTGTTCTCTCGTGTCTCCCTCTCGTTCCTTCCTCGTTTCTCCACCAATCTCCCCCACGTTCACAACAACCGCCCCTTTTAACAGTGCGAGAGGATTCATTAACTGTATCCAAGTGCGCGATCCACGCACCTGGTCACGCTTGTGGCTCACTCGCCGTCTCCGCCTCCTTACCGCCATCTTGGGCCGGGCTCCAGTGTCCCCTGCCACTCTGTCTGACCGTCGGCTCCGCCTCTCCACAGGGTAGTTTTAAAAAAAACAAGGAGTAATATCGACACAATTTAAACAACTTTCCCTCTTCTGTTATTTCAATTAATGACACACTGGGGCACCACTGACTCCCATCTAGTAATTGCTTTTTTGAATGTTGTTTTTTTTTTTTAAACAATCAATCAATCAATGTTTATTTATATAGCCCCAAATCACAAATGTCTCAAAGGACTGCACAAATCATTACGACTACAACATCCTCGGAAGAAACCACAAAAGGGCAAGGAAAACTCACACCCAGTGGGCAGGGAGAATTCACATCCAGTGGGACGCCAGTGACAATGCTGACTATGAGAAACCTTGGAGAGGACCTCAGATGTGGGCAACCCCCCCCCCCCTCTAGGGGACCGAAAGCAATGGATGTCGAGCGGGTCTAACATGATACTGTGAAAGTTCAATCCATAGTGGCTCCAAGACAGCAGTGAGAGTCCCGTCCACAGGAAACCATCTCAAGCGGATCAGCAGCGTAGAGATGTCCCCAACCGATACAGGCGAGCGGTCCATCCTGGGTCCCGACGAGCGGTCCATCCTGGGTCTCGACTCTGGACAGTCAGTACTTCAAGGCACCTAACTTAAATCTACATACAGACAAAAAGTAGATTTTTAATTTTCAGTATCGTGAATGTATGTATTTGATGCAAATAAAGTAGTAAAAAATGATATTGTTTGCCATTTGAGTGTGCTGAGCACATTAATCGGGTTTTTGTACGAATCCGTACGGATTCAAAATATATACTGTATTTTCAAAAATTGTTAGTTTTGTTAAAGTTAAAGTACCAATGATTGTCACACACATACTAGATGTGGCGAAATTATTCTCTGCATTTGACCCATCACCCTTGATCACCCCCTGGGAGGTGAGGGGAGCAGTGGGCAGCAGCGGTGCCGCGCCTGGGAATTATTTATGGTGATTTAACCCCCAATTCCACCCCAAATGCTGAGTGCCAAGCCCTCATTTTTATAGTCTTTGGTATGACTCGGACAGTATTTGAACTCACGATCTACCGATATCAGGGCAGACACTCTAACCACTAGGCCATGAGTAGGTTGTTGCATGTCTAAGGATGTTCTCTTTAATTGAGGTCATTGTATTCTAAGGGCATTCAATCGATCGCAACTGAACTGTTTGTTTTGTTTTGTATGTAGTAGCATATATGACATTGTTATTGAAATGAAGATTACAAAAAAAGAAAACCTTGGTAACAGTGACGGCGTGCCCAAACATAACTGCCGTAAAACAAGTTGACAGGACGTGCCGTAGTCTTCAAGTATGCGTGGACCGATCAGGTTCCTGGTACCCATTGGGTAGTGATATGCTATCCTGGCCATTTCAATGCAGTTGGTCATATGTTTCTTTAACTCTGCCACAGTGCCTTGCCTCCAGCTGTTGTGAGGCCTGCCTCTCTCTAGTATCTGTTTGGCTACAGGTTCCTGTCACTCTCACTCTCACAGAGCTTTGTTCAGGATTTAGACCTCCATCGGATTTTGTAGGTGCCACTCAGACAAGTGTTAAAGAATGCCTGAATCGTTTGTTGCATTCACTGTGTAGTCCGCCATGTTTCGCATCTGTAGAGCATAATTGACCTCGCATTGGAGATGAAGATGCAGAGTTTGGCTCTCTTTCTGATTGCTCCAGATGGCAAGATGTTCTTGAGCATGACGAAGGCTGTTCTTGCCTTGCCAACTCTGGTCGTGACATCTGGAACTGTTCCTTCCTGTCGGTCAACACAGTTCCCGGGTCGATGAAAGACTCCACCTCCCCGATGGGCTCTCCACCGACTGTGACTGGTATATTGGCAACGTTGTTTATTTTCATCAGCTTTGACTTCTTACTGTTGATCTGGAGCCCTGTCTAGGCTGATGTGATCTCCAGATGCCCAGTGGTCTTGTCTTGCATTTACCTGTGGTTGTGTGACAGGAGCACCAGGTCGTCAACAAAGTCAAGGTTGTCTAGTTGCGTACAGAGAGTCCAAGGTATAATGTATTTCCTGCCTGTTGTAGTGGTCTTCATGATCCAGTCGATGATCAGGAGGAAGAAGAATGGTGACAGTATTTAGTGGGGCATCTGGAGGGGGGCATTTCACCAGTTCTCTGAAGTGTTCTGCCCATCGTTTCAGCTGTTCCTCAGTTGTTGTCAGTAGATTGTCTATCTTGTCTTTTACTGGTTTGTTTGTCTGCTGAAACTTGCCTGTCAGTTTCTTGGTTGCCAGGAAAATATCATTCAGGTCCCCTTGTCCGAATGCTGCCTCTGCTTGACTGGACAGGTAGTCAGTGTAGTCCCTTCTGTCCTTCTTGATGCTCCTCTTTACTTCTCTGTCTGCTGCGTTGTACTCTTCATGAGCCTTTTTTTTAGCAGCTCTTGTTCCGCCAGTGTTGGTATAGTTTTCTTTTCTTTCCTTGCATCCAGTTTTTTGATAGTGTTGGTGGAGATCCATTCAATCAATCAATCAATCAATGTTTATTTATATAGCCCCAAATCACAAATGTCTCAAAGGACTGCACAAACCACCACGACCACAACATCCCCGGAAGAACCCACAATAGGGCAAGGAAAACCCACACCCAGCGGGCAGGGAGAACCCACATCCAGCGGGACGCCAGTGACAATGCCGACCACGAGAAACCCCGGAGAGGACCCCAGATGCGGGCAACCCCCCCCTCCAGGGGACCGAAAGCAACGGACGCCGAGCGGGTCCAACACGACACCGCGAAAGTTCAATCCACAGTGGCTCCAAGACAGCAGCGAGAGTCCCGTCCACAGGAAACCATCCCAAGCGGATCAGCAGCGCAGAGACGTCCCCAACCGACACAGGCGAGCGGTCCACCCCGGGCCCCGACGAGCGGTCCATCCCGGGCCCCGACTCCGGACAGCCAGCACCCCATCCACGGCCACCGGACCGGACCCCCTCCACAAGGGAGGGGGGGACACAGGAGAAAGAAAAGAAGCGGCAGATCAACCGGTCCAAAAAGGAGGTCCACCCAAAGGCCAGAGTATACAGATGAGTTTTAAGATGAGACTTAAATGCTTCTACTGAGGTAGCATCTCGAACTGTTACCGGGAGGGCATTCCAGAGTACTGGAGCCCGAACGGAAAACGCTCTATAGCCCGCAGACTTTTTTTGAGCTCTAGGAATCACTAATAAGCCGGAGTCTTTTGAACGCAGATTTCTTGCCGGGACATACGGTACAATACAATCGGCAAGATAGGCTGGAGCTAGACCGTGTAGTATTTTATACGTAAGTAGTAAAACCTTAAAGTCACATCTTAAGTGCACAGGAAGCCAGTGCAGGTGAGCCAGTACAGGCGTAATGTGATCAAACTTTCTTGTTCTTGTCAAAAGTCTAGCAGCCGCATTTTGTACCAACTGTAATCTTTTAATGCTAGACATGGGGAGACCCGAAAATAATACGTTACAGTAATCGAGACGAGACGTAACAAACGCATGGATAATGATCTCGGCGTCTTTAGTAGACAAAATGGAGCGAATTTTAGCGATATTACGGAGATGAAAGAAGGCCGTTTTAGTAACGCTTTTAATGTGTGACTCAAAGGAGAGAGTTGGGTCGAAGATAATACCCAGATTTTTTACAGAGTCACCTTGTTTTATTATTTGGTTGTCAAATGTTAAAGTTGTATTATTAAATAGAGGTCGGTGTCTAGCAGGACCGATAATCAGCATTTCCGTTTTTTTGGCATTAAGTTGCAAAAAGTTAGCGGACATCCATTGTTTAATTTCATTAAGACACGCTTCCAACTGACTACAGTCCGGCGTGTTGGTCAGCTTTAGGGGCATGTAAAGTTGGGTGTCATCAGCATAACAGTGAAAGCTAATACCGTATTTGCGTACCGTATTCCTTGTGCTTATGTTTTTTTTTGCCCAAGACCTGTTCACATGTGTCATTCCAATATTGCCAATGTGTCTAGATGTCTGTCTGGCCATCTTTTATCAGCTCTTTTAGGAGCTGTAACCTATTGGAGAGGCTGATCTGAAATGCTTCTTGTGGGTTCTTCTTTCTGAGCAACCTATCATTGTACCTTTTCTGTGTGTTAACATTGGTGAATCTCATGATCCAAGGTCTCACTGCTGTCATGAGAAGATGGTGGTCTCATGACACGTCCTGCCATGATCGCCTGAACTTGCGATTATAGCAGATGTGGTCAATTTGGTTTTCTGTCACATGGTTTCTATCCATGTGGGCTTGTTGATGCACTTGTTTGGGAAGATGCAGCTGGTTCAGGGCACATAGATTTGCAGAGCGCTCACGATATTGAGTCATCTGTTCCAGTCCATGTGTCCCCATGATGTCCCCATAGCCTGTATTGTCCGTTCTGATCTTGGAGTTGAAATCTCCCATCAGTACAGTTATGTCATTTGCTCCTCCTTATCCCGGTCAATCACTTTCCAAAGTTGTTGATAAAACTCATCTTTATTCTCTTTTTCTTCCTCATTGGTTGGGGCACAGCACTGGATGATTTTTCAGCCTGATGTTATTCTTTTTGGTGGTAAACTTGGCTGTGACAATGCGGGAGTTGACAGGTTGCCATCTAAGAAGGGCCACCTGTGCCTCCCGTGCCAGCATCCAAGACACACCGTCACTATAAGCAGTTTGAGTGAATATCTGCTAGTTTGCCCCATACTAAAGCAGAATGAGTCAAAACTGTTAAAATAATAGCCAAACGGCCGACATTCATCCGTAAAAATATAAAATAGCTGTGGATGGTGTGTTTGACGAAGAAGCAGCTGGAAGGGAATAACGTAGAAGTCAGCTCTCCAAGGTAAATTATGTACATTATTGCATAAAACAACTATACTTAATGTTGTTGGTAGTACATTCTATTGTATTGTTTTTATCAATCAATCAATGTTTACTTATATAGCCTTAAATCACTAGTGTCTCAAAGGGCTGCACAAACCACTACGACATCCTCGGTAGGCCCACATAAGGGCAAGGAAAACTCACACCCAGTGGGACGTCGGTGACAATGATGACTATGAGAACCTTGGAGAGGAGGAAAGCAATGGATGTCGAGCGGGTCTAACATGATACTGTGAAAGTTCAATCCATAATGGATCCAACATAGTCGCGAGAGTCCAGTCCAAAGCGGATCCAACACAGCAGCGAGAGTCCCGTTCACAGCGGAGCCAGCAGGAAACCATCCTAAGCGGAGGCGGATCAGCAGCGCAGAGATGTCCCCAGCCGATACACAGGCAAGCAGTACATGGCCACCGGATCGGACCGGACCCCCTCCACAAGGGAGAGTGGGACATAGGAGAAAAAGAAAAGAAACGGCAGATCAACTGGTCTAAATATACTATATTTTATACTATATTTCTTATCTAAATGTTTGTTTTTCTTTCTAAAAGGCATGTTACATGTTAACATTGTGTCAATAAAAACAAGCTGTGGGTGAAAAATGTATTTTGCGCAACATTGGACTAAATCATCAGTTACCAGGTGCTAAAAACCAGTAAACAAACTTGCTCAGATTCCTCAAATATTTCAAAGAAGTGATCATTCATATACTGTTTGTCCCAACCTGGGATAGTGATGGTTAAACATACTATTTTCTGGAAAACACACATAATGTGCTTCCCAAACAAAACAAGTACAGTACAACAAGGCAGTGTTTCTTAACCATAGGGCCGGCTCACTGTTGGGCCATGAGCGCCTCCGAGAATGGTCGCCAAAAAATATCTGCTTCTCAGGTGAGGTCCGTATAGACCAGGGGTCGGCAACCTTTACCATCCAGAAAGCCATTTTTACCTGTTTTACAAAATAAAGATAACTATGGGAGCAACAAGACTCTTTTGAGATTTAAAATGTAATGACACAGCGGACAAAGTTTTTTTTTACTTTGTGGTATGTAATAACCAAGGGCCTCAGACACGCGGCTCGCACCTGAATATGAAAATTTAGTATTAGTACGGCCCGCAAGTTTTATTTGAATGCCGCTTGACAACATCACATTTGCCAACCATCTCAATTTTTCCGGGAAACTACTGAGTTTCAGAGCAACCATTCTCTCGACTGTCTGCTGGTTTTCACCCAAACAACAATACTAAGGGTCTGCTATGATGACAATGCGTTTAGCGCCCTCTACAACCGCAACAAACAGCTTACCAGCCCCTTCACATTTTGTATAAGATTTCTGCAGACACACACAAGCGACTGCGGGGCATACTTGCTCAACAACCATACAGGTTACACTGAGGGTTGTGATATAAATAACTTTAGCACTCTTATTAATATGTGCCACACTGTGAAACCACACCAAACAAGAATGAAAAACACATTTCGGCAAAACATCTGCGCTGTAACACAACATAAACACAACAGCACAAATACCCAGAATCCCATGTATCCCGAACTATTCTGGGGTACATTGACACCTCCCCCCCCCCCCCCCCCCCAACCCCGCGCACCTCAACCGACGCACAGAGGAGGGGGGGTGTATAATGTAGCCGGGAAGAGTTAGGGGTGCATGGGATTCTGGGTATTTGTTCTGTTGTGTTATATTGTGTTACGGTGCGGATGTTCTCCCGAAATGTGTTTGTCATCCTTGTTTGGTGTGGGTTCACAGTGTGGCGCATACTAGTAAGAGTGTTAAAGTTGTTTATATCACAACCCTAAGTGTAACCTGTATGGCTGTTGAACAAGTATGCTTTGCAGTCGCTTGCGCTTTGAGTTTGCACCCGCACAGTAGAAGTGGCCGGCCGGCACGATGAGTTGAGTTTATACCAAAAAGTTCTATTTTGGTTTTATCTGACCACATGACATCCCCCCAATCCTCTGCTGTATCATCCATGTATCCATTTTGGTATAAACTCAACTCGTCGTGCTTGGAGGAAGAAGAATTGTTCTTGCATCCCAAGAACACCATACCTACTGTGAAGCATGGGGGTGGAAACATCATGCTTTGGGGCTGTTTTTCTGCTAAGGGGACAGGTCAATTGATCCGTGTTAAGGAAAGAATGAATGGGGCCATGTATCGTGAGATTTTGAGCCAAAACCTCCTTCCATCAGTGAGAGCTTTGAATGGTTGACTAAGTACTTATTTTCCACCATAATTTACAAATAAATTATTTAAAATTCCTACAATGTGAATTCATGGATTTTTTTTCACATTCTGTCTCTCACAGTTGAAGTGTACCTATGATGAAAATTACAGACCTCTGTCATCATTTTAAGTGGGAGAACTTGCACAATCGGTGGCTGACTAAACACTTTTTTGCCCTACCGTTGATCATGTGGAAACAGATTGTTGGGGGGTCACAGTTGTAAATTAATAAAAAGATCTTAATGTCATCCATCCAACCATCCATCCATTTTCTACTGCTTGTCCCGTTTTTTGGGTGGCGGGGGGTGCTGGAGCCTATCTCAGCTGTATTCGGGTGGAAGGCGTGTATACCCTGGACAAGTTGCCACCTCATCACAGGACCAACACATATAGAGAGACAACATTCACTTTCACATTCACACACTAGGGCCAATTTAGTGTTGCCAATCAACCTATCCCCAGGTGCATGTCTTTGGAAGTGGGAGGAAACCGGAGTACCCGGAGGGAACCCACGCAGTCACGGGGAGAACATGCAAACTCCACCCAGAAAGATCCCGAGCCCGGGATTGAACTCAGGACCTTTGTATTGTGAGGCACATGCACTAACCCAGTCGTTATCAACCTTTTTTCAGTGATGTACCCCCTGTGAACATTTTTTTAATTCAATTACCCCCTAATCAGAGCAAAGCATTTTTGGTTGAAAAAAAGAGATAAAGAAGTAAAATACAGCACTATGTCATCAGTTTCTGCATTATTAAATTGTATTACAGTCCAAAATATTGCTCATTTGTAGTGTTTTTTCTTGAACTATTTGGAAAAAAAGACATAAAAATAACTGAAAACTTGTTAAAAAATTAACATGTGGTTCAATTATAAATAAAGATTTCTACACAGAAGTAATCATCAACTTTGCCCTTTGTGGGGATTGTAATAGAGATCCATCTGGATTTATGAACTTAATTCTAAATATTTCTTCACAAAAAATAAATATTTAACATCAATATTTATGGAACATGTCCACAAAAAATCTAGCTGTCAACACTGAATATTGCATTGTTGCATTTCTTTTCACATTTTATGAACTTACATTCATATTTTGTTGAAGTACTGAGGTCCTCTCCAAGGTTTCTCATAGTCAGCATTGTCACTGGCGTCCCACTGGATGTGAATTCTCCCTGCCCACTGGGTGTGAGTTTTCCTTGCCCTTTTGTGGGTTCTTCCGAGGATGTTGTAGTCGTAATGATTTGTGCAGTCCTTTGAGACATTTGTGATTTGGGGCTATATAAATAAACATTGATTGATTGATTGATATTCAATAAATATATTTTTAAAGGATGTTTGAATTGTTGCTATTTTTAGAATATTTTTGAAAAATCTCACGTACCCCTTGGCATACCTTCAAGTACCCCCAGGGGTATGCATACCCCCATTTGAGAACCACTGCCCTACCCCCTCTACCACCGTGCTGCCATTAATTATTAATTATTATTATGTCTAGCAATATTCGAATAAAGTATTATACAATGAATGTGTTCACGACACTTATATGCAACACTGGATTTGAAATTAAAGCCTTCGGAAAGCAGGACTTTAATTTTAAATCCAATGGCCCTAATGTTTGAATGTGAGTGTGAATGTTGTCTATCTATCTGTGTTGGCCCTGCGATGAGGTGGCGACTTGTCCAGGGTGTATCCCGCCTTCCGCCCGATTGTAGCTGAGATAGGCACCAAAGGAAATAAGCGGCAGGAAATGGATGGATGGATGGATGGAAAGCAGGACTCGTAAAAACAGGAGGAGTGAGACCTCTTGTTATTTACTTCCATTTCAGTAAGCCGCGCCTACTGTGAAACTTCCGACCAATCAACGACCTCAAAATTGCCTGCGCGCTTGCGCAGTGCGTAGACGCGGGAGACTCCCGGAACACAAACAATGTAGTGATGGCGGCTTTGACAGCGCCGCATTTTGCAACAAATTCACGGGATATTCCTTACAACAAGTAACATATTTTTCTCAATTTAAGTGCAGTTTGACTATTTTAGTTGGTCTTGCTTGTTTTTATATACATGTGTGAACTCCGTGTTCTGTCTACAAACGCTGACCGGGGCCCAGGAGACAAATACCTCAACTAAAGGTACCGTTAAAGTGACACGTTTCCTATTCAATCTGCTGTTATATTGCTATAGTTGACAAATAACGGTTGATTGAAACTTACCTGGCTGGTACATGTTGCATGTGGTGCCGTTTCTCATTGAATTTCTATTGATATTGAAGGTGAAAGTGGCGAAAAGCATGGCTGACGACTTCAGCCAATCCCTCACTCCTCCAGTCTCCCCCACACACAGTCTGTGTGATCTGACCTCAACCAAACCGCCCTGGTTCTACTGCTCTGAACCTAAAGAGGATCAGACTGGAGCCCTCTCAAGTGAGGGGTACACTGCCAGAGGTTCTTTGAAAAGGTAACAAACAAATATGCCTACATGTCTTCCTCATGTAAGGCTTTGACTACATGGGCCGATTATAGGCAAACGCACAGCAACGTCCGAAGAGAAACGATTCAAAACCAAAAACACCCAACACCATAAAACAGGGGTCTCAAACATCTGGCCCGCGGGCGAATTGCGGCCAGCGAGACGTTATTATGTGGCCCAGCGCTTTGATATGACAAATTAATGTTGGTGCGGCACGCGAGTTTGATATGAACGGCACTTAGAACAGAAAAGAAAGTACTTTATTGATCCCTGGGGGAAATTCAGCTCCACAGTTCGCTCACAATAAACAATAATAATAATAAATAATATATGACATATGTTATATATATATATGATATATGAATAATATAAATATATTCTACATTTAAGTGTAGTCACGAAGGAACATATGTATTATACAGTCTGATGGCTGTCGGTATGAAGGACCTCCTGTGTCGTTCCATGTTACATTTTGGGAGTCTTAGCCTTCCACTGAATGTGCTCATTCCCTCCGCAAGGTCTGAGTGTAGTGGGTGGGAGGTGTTGTCCATAATGGCTAGGAGTTTTGCTAGACTTCTCCTCTCTGACACCACCGCCAGAGAGTCCAGCTCCACTCCCACCACGTTACTGGCCTTCTCTACCAACTTGTCAAGTCTGTTTGCGTCCCTCACTCTCAGGCCGCTGCCCCAGAACGCCACGGCATACAAGAAAGCGCTCGCCACCACCAACATGTAGAAGATCTTCAACATCTTTGTACAGACGTTAAAGGATTCAAGCCTCCTGTCCCTTTTTGCCCACGTCACTTCTTGACGTTTTGCCCACGTCCCCAATTTTCCCAGGAGACCCCTAAATTTCAGGGCACCAATTCTCTCGAAGTCCCTGTCGATTTCAACCATATCAATGTTCAGGGAGTGCCATAAATGCACTTAAACGCCCCCTACATCCTCAACTGGCAGCATGCAAGCCCAGTTATATGTTGCATCTGGCCATGCAAGACGCACGAGTGTTATTGCAAGATATATTTGATCAACAGCTACACAGGTCACACTGAGGGTGGCCGTAAAAAAACTTTAACACTGTTACAAATTTGTGCCAGACTGTGAACCCACACCAAACAAGAATGACAAACACATTTTGGGAGAACATCCGCATCGTAACACAACATAAACACAACAGAACAATTACCCAGAATCCCATACAGCCCTGACTCTTCCGGGCTACAATATACACACTGCACTGTTATACAATTTAATAAATCAGAAACTGATGACATAGTGCTGTATTTTACTTCTTTATCTCTTTTTTTCCAACCAAAATGCTTTGCTCTGATTAGGGGGTATTTGAATGAAAAATATGTTCACAGGGGGTACATAACTGAAAAAAGGTTGAGAACCACTGTTGTAGAGTACGTTAAAGGCAGTGCAGTCACGGCAGCCTTTGTCAGCCTAATGTCGGCCGGGAGAAAATTGGGACAAATTCGGGAAAATGGTTGCACTGGTAGATTGTCGGGAGGTGCACTGAAATTCAGGAGTCTCCCGGAAAAATCGTGAGGGTTGACAAGTATGTTGCTAGGGCGGGAAAGCCATTCATAGAAGGTGAATTCATTAAAAAGTGCGTGTTAGATTTTTTTAAGAAATATTTTCTTACGGCCCAGCCTCACCCAGTTTCTGCATCCAGTGGCCCCCAGGTAAATTGAGTTTGAGACCCCTGCCATTAAACAAATTCAATTGGAAAATGCAATTGTCACTAGTTAACATTGTTTTGTTTGTCGGTATCTTTATAAAATGTTAAAAACATTATAGCCAGGGTGTTTATTAAACTTATCAGTTTTTCTCCAAATACCACCTCTGTTTAAAATGGGACCTATGTATTGTGGTCTAGATAATATTTATTGGATATTCTTTGGTGTAAATTTTGCAAAAAATGTTCTCTTCTTTCACATTAATAACATTCTGCTTGTATATGTTTGCAAGATGTTAGTTTGTGGCGTTCCCAGATTGCAAAACCACATCCCACCCTGTCCAAAGGTACCTGATTTCTCTTTTGAAAACGTAAGCTGGTTAAATACTGTATGTATATAGAAGACAAAACTTCATCGTTATTTTTAAAAAGTCCAGACTCGGTCAAACATAAACTTCATAAACATTATATAAATTTGCTCCGTTAAAACATTAGGTCCCACTACCCACTCACGGATCAATACATAGCTGCATGATGAATAAAGTAGTACGTTCACCTACAGCTTTTATTGTGTTCCCTCAAACCAAGTAGAAATGTCGCAATGGCGTTGATTTTTCCCTGTCAGTTTAACGACTAATCCAGTTTTGTAATGATCCATCTTGACAAATCAGTGCCATGCAAAATCTCGTGAAGACAAATATACACTTAAGTTTTTAATTATTTTTTTTTAATCCGAGCAAGTGGGAGTGCTTCACGTTAGATTTAATAACATTTACACATCTTAAAGCAGAGCATGCAAAGCTCCTCCCTCCCCGGCAGATAGCTGTAGTTAATGTCGAAATATATACATCCACCTAGCAGTATCGTCACAATTTAGCCAATTTTAATAAAAGGGTGCAAGACACTGCGGTCAGAAGTATCCAAAACTTCGTATAACGCACTCCCAAATGCATGAACCTTGTGAGTTGATGCTTTGGAATTATTTAGCAAGAGTGTTCAACAATAAGAAACTGGAAATATGTGATGTTTCATATTGTAACTGTAAGCATGTTTATAATAAATGTATACCATAGACAATTGTGCAGATGAAAAAAAAAAAATACAAAATGATTTGATGCACATTCACTATGTAGGCTGCTACTGTTTCTCGATCCGGCCCCCGCTGACTATGAAGGTGACACAGCGGAAATCTTTGGCTTTGCATGGGTTACAGAGACAGCATTGGTTGAATCTACAAAGCTACTCTTTGGCCTGCTCAGGTAAACCAATGCACAAAGTTTGTGTTTTAAAGAAACATACTTAGAACATTTTGTATGCACTACATGTGTTTGTTTCTTGTTTCTTCTTGGTTTTAGGTGATAACTCAATAAGATATTCTTCAACTTGTATTTTACTTAATTTGTTTTGTTATATTTCAGGAAAAATATTTGCAGACTTGAGACTTTGGCACAATGCAGCTCACATGACTTTGGTAAGCATGACTCTAAGTATATGGAGTTTGGCTAATAAAATGTCAACATTTCCTCAAAGAACATATTTGTATACATAAACATCACAGTACTAAATGTAAAAAAATCAGAATGCAGTTATAATTGTGTTAGTTCTTAAACAACCAATTATCAGTAAATACATGGCTTGATTTAACATGCAAGTAGAAGACAGAGTGAAACTTACTTTCAAACGGTAATATGAATCAGACAATTTGCATAGAAAAGGTCTTGTGTTTTAAAAGCTGATTATTGTAACTGAGTCCTGTGTTTTACTCATTACACAATAGTGTGTATCTGATTCATTTCCAAATCACGCGTTACATTATGATATCGTTAGGATTTTATCAATACCAATGCCAATATCGATATTCCTAATTGATACCGGTATTCATTGGTACTCTTATCGGTACAGTTTTAATTGGTGTTAAACTTAAGATTTTTTTCTTTTTATTTGCTCAAGAGTTTGTACACTACCAACACCATGTGACATGTCACAGCAGGGAAGTATTGAACACATGCTTTTTAAGTCTTAAACAAGTCAACTATGCTTGCAGTCCAAGGTCCACTGCAATTATGTCATCATCTTGTAAAAATCTCACAAATCCTTGAGTGTGTTCCTAAAAATTACATTCACACTCAGATGGAAATTATTGTGCAGAGCACAGACCTTTTCCCTGATACATAAAATATAAACCAATACAGTCAATTAGCATGTTATTCGGTATGCATTTAAGCAAGGTGTGTTTTGATGCCGAGCAAACGTTGCGTGATGTCGACTAGAAACTTTTAAGCAGATGTTATCTTGATTAAGAGCAACTTTATGGACTATTATATAACTTACATTTTTTACTTTTTTGAGTGTCTTAATATTCGCCTGTGGATTACTGTATTGCTTGGAGAGCAGTTTAAGAAGCGAGGAAACAATGGTTGTGAGTGGGGGTGTGAATCTTTGGACACTTTGATCCAATTTCTATGGTGACAATTTGATTCAGAATCGATTCTTGATTCAAACCGATTTTCACAATGTATTATTCGGTATAATAATTATGATTTCACTTTTTCAAAACAAATTACAGGTTAAAAATGGTTGTTCTTGTTGCATGGCGGTGGCCTAAAAAACGTTTTATTTTATTTTCTTCTTATAAAAAATGTATTCGTTATTTTTTTTTACATTTCTTTTGTTTTCAAATTGATAATTGAAACTTAAAAATCAATTTAACATCGGGATGAATAAGGACGACAATTCGGATGTGAATTGATTTTTTTTTCAGAAATGTTCTTTTATACTTTTCCATCCTTTTGCTACCGCTTGTCCTTTTTTGTTTGTGTTGTTGCTTCCTTATTTGTGATTATTCCAACCTGATAATGTGGACGTAAAAAAAAAATGTTTACGTAGCAGCAGCACCTGAAGTGAAATTGACATTGTGTCATAATTACTACGGTCAGCTTTGATTGATTGATTGAAACTTTTATTTGTAGATTGTACGGTTCAGTACATATTCCGTACAATTGACCAATAAATAGTAGCACTTAAATAAGTTTTTTAACATTTTTAAGTCGGGGTCCTATGTAAATCAATTCATGGTAAATCAAAAAATACAGATAGCTGGATCATATGTCCATAGTCTTAACAGTCCCGATTTGGAACTGGTACTAAAGTATACCGGTACTCACGGGGAATCTTTGGGCATCTCACAATTCGATTACGAATCAGGAACTACGATTCAATTAAAAAATTGATTATTGATGCATCGTTAATTTATGTACTGTATATTGATGCATTTTTACATTTATTTTCGTTACACTAAATACGCGTTTATCACTTGCAACTTAAAAAAAGCTATTAATGTGTGCAAAATTGGAACCTACAGTTCATCTTGATGACTGGTAGTATCAGAACCCATTTTTCATACACTGAAGTCAGTTTAAATCAATCAAAGTTTATTTTGTCCTTACACTAAGTAACTTTCTGTTGTAACTAACTGTCACAGGTATCAATTGGGTAAGTTAGTTGGATATTGGACTGATATTGCCAAAAGTTCAAGTCTATTAATGCACACTGTCTTGGAATGTTTCTTCTGTGTTTTAGGTCAAAAAGGCAACCTCCATTATGAAGCATCAGAGCTCAGACAACAGTGTGTTTTATTTCTTCAGTATGTTAAAGTCTTCTTGCACAGGTAATTTTTACGTTACATTATTTTTGCCATGACACTTGGATGTCTGGATTAAGTTTTTAATATGTTTATACGAAATCTGTGAAAGCATTTTAATTTGTATACATTCATTCAGACACCTTAGGGTTTCCTGCAGTCTGGATGCAGAGCCATCCCACCCGTATGAGAAACTGGAAGGTCAGCTCCCATCTGTTCTACTGGAGGAGCTGTTTGGCATCACACTCCTTATTGGACGTCTTAAAGACTTGCCTGTCAACATTCAGAGTGCTTTCACGATACAGAACCCAGGAAAGGTATTTATAATTACTTTAACAATTATTTTACACTTTCTACAAATATGATAACAGTGATATCAAAGTACTGGCAATGATCATTATTACTCTTGAATGAATAGTAAAAATACAATTTACCACTCTTAGCACCATTACTATACATTCAAATTAAACAATACATATATTAGATACAGGGCTTCACGGTGGCAGAGGGGTTAGTGCGTCTGCCTCACAATACGAAGTTCCTGCAGTCCTGGGTTCAAATCCAGGCTCGGGATCTTTCTGTGTGGAGTTTGCATGTTCTCCCCGTGAATGCGTGGGTTCCCTCCGGGTACTCCGGGTTCCTCCCACTTCCAAAGACATGCACCTGGGGATAGGTTGATTGGCAACACTAAATTGGCCCTAGTGTGTGAATGTGAGTGTGAATAAGGTTGTTTGTCTATCTGTGTTGGCCCTGCGATGAGGTGGCGACTTGTCCAGGGTGTACCCCGCCTTCCGCCCGATTGTAGCTGAGATAGGCGCCAGCGCCCCCCGCAACCCCAAAAGGGAATAAGCGGTAGAAAATGGATGGATGATTGGCAACACTAAATTGGCCCTAGTGTTTGAATGTGAGTGTGAATGTTGTCTATCTGTGTTGGCCCTGCGATGAGGTAGCAACTTGTCCAGGGTGTACCCCGCCTTCCGCCCGATTGTAGCTGAGATAGGCGCCAGCACCCCCCGCGACCCCAAAAAAGGGAATAAGCGGTAGAAAATGGATGGATAATTAAAATTTTGGACCACTTCGAAAAATGACTAAAACAAAATATGTCGATTTAATTGTTTTTTCTAAATTAAATCTAATGACCGGGGGAAAATTATTTGTACATATATATTTGCATTTTATGCTGTTGGAATGTAACCACATTTTCGAAAGAGCATCAAAATGCAAAAAGAAGAGATGGTAGAAAGAGACCGAGTATAATTTATTCAAAACTAATTTTCAACTCAAACACACTCTTCATCGGCTGATCAAAAATTGCCTAGTTTTATAAAGTCAAACTGTGTTAGAAAAATCAGATTTCATGTAATTTTCTGTCAGACATTCGCACTATCATGACCTCGTGCTGATAAAAACAAAAAGGCTTTCGGTCTTTGAAGGTGGCAGGATTTTTGAATTGCACAAGCACGGCCTTTTGCTGCAGTAAATTAGTGATTTAAAATTTACATAGAAAAAGTTGATTTGTAGACCTAAAAAAGAGGTCTGAATTTATAAAAGAGCAATCTGGACAACAGAACCCACGTTTTAGCACGCTTAAGCTGTGCTTTTGGGAGACACTGGTGTTGGGTCAAAAAGTACTGGCATTAACTGCGGTAATGTGCTGTAATGATGCAGATATACAGTAGATGTAATATGTAAAACATGTTTTTTTCTATATAAGAGATATATTATTAATATATTTTCTATATTAAAACAAAACACCATAAAAAAAACACCACCAATTTGTTTTCGTGTTTGCTGGCTCCAAATCGGCCCCTTATGTCATCCAGTAGCTATAAAATGTCATTGTATATATAAACGATGTGTAATATATTTTATTTTTGATAGACCAAATGTTTCGACACACACAAACCGAGGATAGTCTCTTTGTCGTCTGTAGCTTTTATTTATTTTTTTATTTTTACTTTGATGCAATACTTGTAATTTTCTCCTGGTCCAAATATTTTTTCAGGCGTGTACACTGTTATTTCGTCACAGATTTTTCCTCCCTCTTGGCATCTGTTGCACCTTCATCTTGACA